>NW_024057914.1:0-78485 GCF_016432855.1 Salvelinus namaycush
CAGTAATAACATACTGCCATGTTTACTACACTGTAGTAACTCAGTAATATAACATACTGCCATGTTGGTTTACTACCACTGTAGTAACTCAGTAATATAACATACTGCCATGTTGTTTACTACACTGTAGTAACTCAGTAATATAACATACTGCCATGTTTACTACACTGTAGTAACTCAGTAATAATATAACATACTGCCATGTTGAATACACTGTAGTAACTCAGCAATAATATAACATACTGCCATGTTTACTACATTGTAGTAACTCAGTAATAATATAACATACTGCCATGTTGTTTACTACACTGTAGTAACTCAGTAATAATATAACATACTGCCATGTTGTTTAATACACTGTAGTAACTCAGTAATAATATAACATACTGCCATGTTGTTTGATACACTGTAGTAACTCAGTAATAACATACTGCCATGTTTACTACACTGTAGTAACTCAGTAATAATATAACATACTGCCATGTTGTTTAATACACTGTAGTAACTCAGTAATAATATAACATACTGCCATGTTTAATACACTGTAGTAACTCAGTAATAATATAACATACTGCCATGTTGTTTACTACACTGTAGTAACTCAGTAATAATATAACATACTGCCATGTTGTTTAATACACTGTAGTAACTCAGTAATAATATAACATACTGCCATGTTTACTACACTGTAGTAACTCAGTAATAATATAACATACTGCCATGTTGTTTAATACACTGTAGTAACTCAGTAATAATATAACATACTGCCATGTTTAATACACTGTAGTAACTCAGTAATAATATAACATACTGCCATGTTGTTTAATACACTGTAGTAACTCAGTAATAATATAACATACTGCCATGTTTACTACACTGTAGTAACTCAGTAATAATATAACATACTGCCATGTTGAATACACTGTAGTAACTCAGCAATAATATAACATACTGCCCTGTTAGCTACACTGTAGTAACTCAGTAATAATATAACATACTACAGTGTAGTAAACATGGCAGTAACTCAGTAATAATATAACATACTGCCATGTTGTTTACTACACTGTAGTAACTCAGTAATAATATAACATACTGCCATGTTGTTTAATACACTGTAGTAACTCAGTAATAATATAACATACTGCCCTGTTTACTACACTGTAGTAACTCAGTAATAATATAACATACTGCCATGTTTACTACACTGTAGTAATAATATAACATACTGCCATGTTTACTACACTTCAGTAACAATATAACATACTGCCATGTTTAATACACTGTAGTAACTCAGTAATAATATAACATACTGCCATGTTGAATACACTGTAGTAACTCAGTAATAAAACATACTGCCATGTTTACTACACTGTAGTAACTCAGTAATAATATAACATACTGCCCTGTTTACTACACTGTAGTAACTCAGTAATAATATAACATACTGCCCTGTTTAATACACTGTAGTAACTCAGTAATAATATAACATACTGCCATGTTTAATACACTGTAGTAACTCAGTAATAAAACATACTGCCATGTTTACTACACTGTAGTAACTCAGTAATAATATAACATACTGCCATGTTTACTACACTGTAGTAACTCAGTAATAATATAACATACTGCCATGTTTAATACACTGTAGTAACTCAGTAATAATATAACATACTGCCATGTTTAATACACTGTAATAACTCAGTAATAATATAACATACTGCCATGTTGAATACACTGTAGTAACTCAGTAATAATATAACATACTGCCATGTTTACTACATTGTAGTAACTCAGTAATAATATAACATACTGCCATGTTTACTACACTGTAGTAACTCAGTAATAATATAACATACTGCCATGTTTACTACACTGTAGTAACTCAGTAATAATATAACATACTGCCATGTTGTTTAATACACTGTAGTAACTCAGTAATAATATAACATACTGCCATGTTTAATACACTGTAGTAACTCAGTAATAATATAACATACTGCCATGTTGTTTAATACACTGTAGTAACTCAGTAATAACATACTGCCATGTTTACTACACTGTAGTAACTCAGTAATAATATAACATACTGCCATGTTGTTTAATACACTGTAGTAACTCAGTAATAATATAACATACTGCCATGTTGTTTACTACACTGTAGTAACTCAGTAATAATATAACATACTGCCATGTTGAATACACTGTAGTAACTCAGCAATAATATAACATACTGCCCTGTTAGCTACACTGTAGTAACTCAGTAATAATATAACATACTACAGTGTAGTAAACATGGCAGTAACTCAGTAATAATATAACATACTGCCATGTTGTTTACTACACTGTAGTAACTCAGTAATAATATAACATACTGCCATGTTGTTTAATACACTGTAGTAACTCAGTAATAATATAACATACTGCCCTGTTTACTACACTGTAGTAACTCAGTAATAATATAACATACTGCCATGTTTACTACACTGTAGTAATAATATAACATACTGCCATGTTTACTACACTTCAGTAACAATATAACATACTGCCATGTTTAATACACTGTAGTAACTCAGTAATAATATAACATACTGCCATGTTGAATACACTGTAGTAACTCAGTAATAAAACATACTGCCATGTTTACTACACTGTAGTAACTCAGTAATAATATAACATACTGCCCTGTTTACTACACTGTAGTAACTCAGTAATAATATAACATACTGCCATGTTTAATACACTGTAGTAACTCAGTAATAAAACATACTGCCATGTTTACTACACTGTAGTAACTCAGTAATAATATAACATACTGCCATGTTTACTACACTGTAGTAACTCAGTAATAATATAACATACTGCCATGTTGTTTAATACACTGTAGTAACTCAGTAATAATATAACATACTGCCATGTTTACTACACTGTAGTAACTCAGTAATAATATAACATACTGCCATGTTTAATACACTGTAGTAACTCAGTAATAATATAACATACTGCCATGTTTAATACACTGTAATAACTCAGTAATAATATAACATACTGCCATGTTGAATACACTGTAGTAACTCAGTAATAATATAACATACTGCCATGTTTACTACATTGTAGTAACTCAGTAATAATATAACATACTGCCATGTTTACTACACTGTAGTAACTCAGTAATAATATAACATACTGCCATGTTTACTACACTGTAGTAACTCAGTAATAATATAACATACTGCCATGTTTACTACACTGTAGTAACTCAGTAATAATATAACATACTGCCATGTTTACTACACTGTAGTAACTCAGTAATAATATAACATACTGCCATGTTGTTTAATACACTGTAGTAACTCAGTAATAATATAACATACTGCCATGTTTAATACACTGTAGTAACTCAGTAATAACATACTGCCATGTTTACTACACTGTAGTAACTCAGTAATAATATAACATACTGCCATGTTGTTTAATACACTGTAGTAACTCAGTAATAATATAACATACTGCCATGTTGAATACACTGTAGTAACTCAGCAATAATATAACATACTGCCATGTTTACTACATTGTAGTAACTCAGTAATAATATAACATACTGCCCTGTTTACTACACTGTAGTAACTCAGTAATAATATAACATACTGCCCTGTTTACTACACTGTAGTAACTCAGTAATAATATAACATACTACACTGTAGTAACTCAGTAATAATATAACATACTGCCATGTTTAATACACTGTAATAATATAACATACTGCCATGTTTACTACACTGTAGTAACTCAGTAATAATATAACATACTGCCATGTTGTTTAATACACTGTGGTAACTCAGTAATAATATAATATACTGCCATGTTTAATACACTGTAGTAACTCAGTAATAATATAACATACTGCCATGTTGTTTGATACACTGTAGTAACTCAGTAATAACATACTGCCATGTTTACTACACTGTAGTAACTCAGTAATAGTATAACATACTGCCATGTTGTTTACTACACTGTAGTAACTCAGTAATATAACATACTGCCATGTTGTTTACTACACTGTAGTAACTCAGTAATATAACATACTGCCATGTTTAATACACTGTAGTAACTCAGTAATAATATAACATACTGCCATGTTTAATACACTGTAGTAACTCAGTAATAATATAACATACTGCCATGTTTAATACACTGTAGTAACTCAGTAATAATATAACATACTGCCATGTTTAATACACTGTAGTAACTCAGTAATAACATACTGCGGACGGTTAGCGCCCCGGCCCTCCAGCCGACGGTTAGCGCCCCGGCCCTCCAGCCGACGGTTAGCGCCCCGGCCCTCCAGCCGACGGTTAGCGCCCCGGCCCTCCAGCCGACGGTTAGCGCCCCGGCCCTCCAGCCGACGGTTAGCGCCCCGGCCCTCTAGCCGACGGTTAGGGTCCCGGCCCTCTAGCCGACGGTTAGCGCCCCGGCCCTCCAGCGGACGGTTAGCGTCCTGACGGTTAGCGTCCCGGCCCTCCAGCGGACGGTTAGCGTCCCGGCCCTCCAGCCGACGGTTAGCGCCCCGGCCCTCCAGCCGACGGTTAGCGCCCCGGCCCTCCAGCCGACGGTTAGCGCCCCGGCCCTCTAGCCGACGGTTAGCGCCCCGGCCCTCTAGCCGACGGTTAGCGCCCCGGCCCTCTAGCCGACGGTTAGCGCCCCGGCCCTCTAGCCGACGGTTAGCGCCCCGGCCCTCTAGCCGACGGTTAGCGCCCCGGCCCTCTAGCCGACGGTTAGCGCCCCGGCCCTCTAGCCGACGGTTAGCGTCCCGGCCCTCCAGCCGACGGTTAGCGCCCCGGCCCTCCAGCCGACGGTTAGCGCCCCGGCCCTCCAGCCGACGGTTAGCGTCCCGGCCCTCCAGCCGACGGTTAGCGCCCCGGCCCTCCAGCCGACGGTTAGCGCCCCGGCCCTCTAGCCGACGGTTAGCGCCCCGGCCCTCCAGCCGACGGTTAGCGCCCCGGCCCTCCAGCCGACGGTTAGCGCCCCGGCCCTCCAGCCGACGGTTAGGGTCCTGACCCTGGGTGTCCATGCTGTGTATAATAACCTTGTGTTTGAGTGTGTTCACTGAGTGGACAAAACATTAAGAACACCTTCCTAACATTGAGTTGCACCCCCCTTTTTGTCCTCAGAACAGCCTCGTCGGGTCATGGACTCTACAAGGTGTCGAAAGCGTTCCACAGGGAAGCTGGCCCATGTTGACTCCAATGCTTCCCACAGTTTTGTCAAGTTGGCTCGATGTCCTTTGGGTGGTGAACCATTCTTGAAACACACAGGAAACTGTTGAGCGTGAAAAACCCAGCAGCGTTGCAGTTCTTGACACAAACCGGTTCCTGGCACCTACTACCAAACCCCCTCACTTAAATATTCTGTCTTCCCTATTCACCCTCTGAATGGCACTCATACACAATCCATGTCTCAATTGTCTCAAGTCTTAAAAATCCTTCTTTAACCCGTCTCCTCCCCTTCATCTACACTGATTGAAGTGGATTTAATAAGTGACATGAATAAGGGATCATATCTTTCACCTGGATTCACCTGGTCAGTCTGTTATGGAAAGAGCAGGTGTCCTTAATGTTTTATATATATGTGTCCATGCACGTTTTTTTGTGTGTGTCCTGACCCTCTCATGTGTGTGTGTGTGTGTGTGTGTGTGTCTAACCTTCTTATGTGTGTGTGTGCGTGCCTATTTGTCTACTCTACTCACCCTCTCGTGTAGGGGTGAGTCCAGGTCCTCCTCTGTGCCGCAGGGGGACGTGTCTCCGGTCGGGACCCGGCTCACCGCCATCTCAGCGTGACCTTTGCCCTGCGGCCCCTTCATCCTGACAAACTCCATGTTGTTGTACTTATAGAAGCCAAACGACATGCGCTGGGCCATCTTAGCCGCCACACTCACCTACAAAACAAAGACACAACAGAAAGATTTTAGATGGATCGTTTTGAATCTTGTCTTTAACCATCAACTATGTGTCCTGTGTTTTTCTGTTAGTAATGTCTTGTCCACCAACTACAAAGTCCTGTGTTTCTGTTAGTAATGTCTTGTCCACAAACTACAATGTCCTGTGTTTTTCTGTTAGTATTGTCTTGTCCAAACTACAAAGTCCTGTGTTTCTGTTAGTAATGTCTTGTCCACAAACTACAAAGTCCTGTGTTTGTTAGTAATGTCTTGTCCAAACTACAAAGTCCTGTGTTTGTTAGTAATGTCTTGTCCAAACTACAAAGTCCTGTGTGTTTCTGTTAGTAATGTCTTGTCCAAACTACAAAGTCCTGTGTGTTTCTGTTAGTAATGTCTTGTCCACAAACTACAAAGTCCTGTTTTTCTGTTAGTAATGTCTTGTCCAAACTACAAAGTCCTGTGTTTCTGTTAGTAATGTCTTGTCCAAACTACAAAGTCCTGTGTTTCTGTTAGTAATGTCTTGTCCAAACTACAAAGTCCTGTGTTTCTGTTAGTAATGTCTTGTCCAAACTACAAAGTCCTGTGTTTCTGTTAGTAATGTCTTGTCCAAACTACAAAGTCCTGTGTTTCTGTTAGTAATGTCTTGTCCACAAACTACAAAGTCCTGTGTTTCTGTTAGTAATGTCTTGTCCAAACTACAAAGTCCTGTGTTTGTTAGTAATGTCTTGTCCAAACTACAAAGTCCTGTGTTTGTTAGTAATGTCTTGTCCACAAACTACAAAGTCCTGTGTTTCTGTTAGTAATGTCTTGTCCACAAACTACAAAGTCCTGTGTTTCTGTTAGTAATGTCTTGTCCAAACTACAAAGTCCTGTGTTTCTGTTAGTAATGTCTTGTCCAAACTACAAAGTCCTGTGTGTTTCTGTTAGTAATGTCTTGTCCACAAACTACAAAGTCCTGTGTTTCTGTTAGTAATGTCTTGTCCACAAACTACAAAGTCCTGTGTTTCTGTTAGTAATGTCTTGTCCACAAACTACAAAGTCCTGTGTTTCTGTTAGTAATGTCTTGTCCAAACTACAAAGTCCTGTGTTTGTTAGTAATGTCTTGTCCAAACTACAAAGTCCTGTGTTTGTTAGTAATGTCTTGTCCACAAACTACAAAGTCCTGTGTTTCTGTTAGTAATGTCTTGTCCACAAACTACAAAGTCCTGTGTTTCTGTTAGTAATGTCTTGTCCAAACTACAAAGTCCTGTGTTTCTGTTAGTAATGTCTTGTCCAAACTACAAAGTCCTGTGTGTTTCTGTTAGTAATGTCTTGTCCACAAACTACAAAGTCCTGTGTTTCTGTTAGTAATGTCTTGTCCAAACTACAAAGTCCTGTGTTTCTGTTAGTAATGTCTTGTCCAAACTACAAAGTCCTGTGTTTCTGTTAGTAATGTCTTGTCCAAACTACAAAGTCCTGTGTTTCTGTTAGTAATGTCTTGTCCAAACTACAAAGTCCTGTGTTTCTGTTAGTAATGTCTTGTCCAAACTACAAAGTCCTGTGTTTCTGTTAGTAATGTCTTGTCCAAACTACAAAGTCCTGTGTTTCTGTTAGTAATGTCTTGTCCAAACTACAAAGTCCTGTGTGTTTCTGTTAGTAATGTCTGTAAACTACATTTCATATCCAGTTTCCTTCTTTCCAAGGGCTGCTGTCTTCATGTAATTAAAGCAGTAAAGTTTCTCACAGCTTGAGACTGATTTCACATTTTCACAGAATATACAGTGCATTCAGGAAAGTATTCAGACCCCTTCACATTTTGTTACATTACAGCCTTGTTCTAAAATGTATTAAATAACAAAAAATCCTCAATCAAAATAAATTTCAACAAATACCTTATTTACATAAGTATTCAGACCCTTTGCTATGAGACTCTAAATTGAGTTCAGGTGCATCCTGTTTCCATTGATCATCCTTGAGATATTTCTACAACTTGATTGGAGTCCACCGGTGGGAAATTCAACTGATTTGTAAAGGCACACACCTGTCTATTTAATGTCCCACAGTTGACAGTGCATGTCAGAGCAAAAACCAAGCCATGAGGTCGAAGGAATTGTCCGTAGAGCTCCGAGACAGGATTGTGTCGAGGCACAGATCTGGGGAAGGGTACCAAAACATTTCTGCAGTGTTGAAGGTCTCCAAGAACACAGTGGCCTCCATCATTCTTAAATGGAAGAAGTTTGGAACCACCAAGACTCTTCCTAGAGCTGGCCGCCCGGCCAAACTGAGCAATCTGGCGAGAACGGCCTTGGTCAGGGAGGTGACCAAGAACACGATGGTCACTGACAGAACTCCAGAGTTCCTCTGTGGAGATGGGAGAACCTTCCAGAAGGACAACCATCTCTGCAGCACTACACCAATCAGGCCTTTATGGTAGAGTGGCTGGAAGTAAAAGGTACATGACAGCCCGCTTGGAGTTTGCCAAAAGGAATCTCAGACCATGAGAAACAAGATTCTCTGGTCTGATTGAACTCTTTGGCCTGAATGCCAAATGTCACGTCTGGAGGGGAAACCTGGCAGCATCCCTACGGTGAAGCATGGTGGTGGCAGCATCCCTACGGTGAAGCATGGTGGGGGGAGGTTTTTCAGCGGCAGGAACTGGGAGACTAGTCAGGATCGAGGGAAAGATTGATGGATCAAGGCACAGAGAGATCCTTGATAACCTGCTCCATAGCGCTCAGGACCTCAGACTGAGGGGCGAAGGTTCACCTTCCAACAGGACAACGACCCCAAGCACACAGTCAAGACAACGCAGCAGTGGCTTCGGGACAAGTCTCTGAATGTCCTTCAGTGACCCAGCCAGAGCCCGGACTTGAACCCGATCTAACATCTCTGGAGAGACCTGAAAATAGCTGTGCAGCGACACTCACCATCCAACCTGACAGAGCTTGAGAGGATCTGCAGAGAAGAATGGGAGAACCTCCCCAAATACAGGTGTGCCAAGCTTGTAGTGTCATACCCAAGAAGACTTGAGGCTGTAATCGCTGCCAAAGGTGTTTTTACAAAGTACTGAGTAAAGGGTCTGAATACTTATGTAAATTTGATATTTCATTTTTTTATTATTGACACATTTATAAAAACCTGTTTTTCCTTTGTCATTGTGGTATTGTGTGTAGATTGATGATATTAAAAAATAAATAATTAAATACATTTTCGAATAATGCTGTAACAAATTTATGGGGAAAAAGTCAAGGGGTTTGCAAATTTTCAAAATGCACTGTATGGAAATTCTCCAGAGAGGAATCCCAGATAGATATCTATAGAGTAGAGAGACTTACTCTGTTGTCGTAAACCTTCTCCAGAGAGGAATCCCAGATAGATATCTATAGAGTAGAGAGACTTACTCTGTTGTCGTAAACCTTCTCCAGAGAGGAATCCCAGATAGATATCTATAGAGTAGAGAGACTTACTCTGTTGTCGTAAACCTTCTTCAGAGCTTCGTAGCGGATGGAACCTTGGAAGACGACGCCTTGGAACGTGTTGCTCTTATCACTGGCTACCAACTCCACACACACCATCTCCCCCTCTCCTACCGTCATGTCACAGAACACCTACACACAGAGAGAGAGAGACAGAGAGACACACAGAGAGAGAGAGAGACAGAGAGAGACAGAGAGACAGAGAGAGACAGAGAGACAGAGAGAGACAGAGAGACAGAGAGAGACAGAGAGACAGAGAGAGAGACAGAGAGAGAGACAGAGAGAGAGACAAGAGACAGAGACAAGAGACAGAGACAAGAGACAGAGACAAGAGACAGAGAGAGAGAGACAGAGAGAGAGAGACAAGAGACAGAGAGACAGAGAGAGAGAAGAGACAGAGAGACAGAGAGAGACAGAGAGAGACAGAGAGAGACAGAGAGAGACAGAGAGAGACAGAGAGAGACAGAGACAAGAGACAGAGACAGACAGAGAGAGACAGAGAGAGACAGAGACAAGAGACAGAGAGAGACAGAGAGAGAGAGACAGAGAGAGACAGAGAGAGAGAGACAGAGAGAGACAGAGAGAGACAGAGAGAGACAGAGAGAGACAGAGAGAGACAGAGAGAGACAGAGAGAGACAGAGAGAGAGAGACAGAGAGAGAGAGAGAGAGAGAGAGAGAGAGAGAGACGCACACGTTAGAACAGTGATTCTCAACTGGTGGATCGCGGCCCAAATTTGGGTCGCGGGAGGTTCTGAATGGGTCGCGGGTATCTCTAATGAACTTATCCTCTGCAGCAGAGGGAACTCTGGGTCTTCCTTTCCAATCTGAGTCTGGTATCTCTAATGAACTTATCCTCTGCAGCAGAGGTAACTCTGGGTCTTCCTTTCCAATCTGAGTCTGGTATCTCTAATGAACTTATCCTCTGCAGCAGAGGGAACTCTGGGTCTTCCTTTCCTGTGGCGGTCCTCATGAGAGCCAGTTTCATCATAGCACTTGATGGTTTTTGCGACTGAACTTGAAGAAACGTTCAAAGTTCTTGAAATGTTCCGTATTGACTGACCTTCATGTCTTAAAGTAATGATGGACTGTCGTTTCTCTTTGCTTATTTGAGCTGTTCTTGCCATAATATGGACTTGGTCTTTTACCAAATAGGGCTATCTTCTGTATACCACCCCTACCTTGTCACAACACAACTGATTGGCTCAAATGCATTAAGAAGGAAAGAAATTCCACAAATTAACTTTTAACAAGACACACCTGTTAATTGAAAAGCATTCCAGGTGACTACCTCATGAAACTTAGGGCTCCCGAGTGGCACAGCGGTCTAAGAGGCGTCACTACAGTCCCTGGTTCGAATCCAGGCTGTATCACATCCGGCCGTGATTGGGAGTCTCATAGGGCGGCGCACAATTGGCCCAGCGTCGTCTGGGTTTGGCCGGGGTAGGCCGTCATTGTAAATAAGAATTGATTCTTAACTGACTTGCCTAGTTAAATAAAGGTTAAATAAAAATACATTTAAAAAGCTGGTTGAGAGAACGCCAGTAGTGTGCAAAGCTGTCGTCACGGCAAAGTGGTTGTCACGGTTACCTCCTCAAAGCTGTCATCAAGGCAAAGGGTGGCTACTTGAAGAATCTCAAATATATTTGGATAACTCCTGCTGACTAACTCTTGCTGCACTCTCGACAACTACTGTGATTATTATTATTTGACCCTGCTAGTCATTTATGAACATCTTGGCCATGTTCTGTTATAATCTCCACCTGGCACAGCCAGAAGAGGACTGGCCACCCCTCATAGCCTGGTTCCTCTCTAGGTTTCTTCCTAGGTTCTGGCCTTTCTAGGGAGTTTTTCCTAGCCACCGTGCTTCTACACCTGCATTGCTTGCTGTTTGGGGTTTTAGGCTGGGTTTCTGTACAGCACTTTGAGATATCAGCTGATGTACGAAGGGCTTTATGAATACATTTGATAACACTTTTTTTGGTTACTACATGATTCCATATGTGTTATTTCATAGTTTTGATGTCTTCATTATTATTCTACAATGTAGAAAATAGTAAAAATAAAGAAAAACCCCTGAATGAGTAGGTGTGTCCAACCTTTTGACTGGAACTGAATATATTTTTAAAAAATAATTTAAATCCCAGTATTTTTAGAGTTATCAGCTATTTAGTGGATTTGGTTGGTCGTTGTTGTCTGAAACCAGTGGGCTTAACATTCTTCAAGAATATGGGCAACATTTTATTGTCATATAATTGGACAAGTTTTCTATATTATTTTTCGCGATGCGAATATTGGGTCGTGACAGACAATCTGGTTCAATTTGTTTCCCGAAGCAAAACCAGTTGAGAACCACTACGTTAGAATAATGAGCGTCTGTTTACAAGTCTGTTTACAAGTCTGTTTACAAGTCTGTTTACAAGTGTGTTTACAAGTGTGTTTACAAGTCTGTTTACAAGTGTGTTTACAAGTGTGTTTGCCGAGTCACGTAGTTTAGCTGAGAAAGCTGATACCAGGAACTGAAAAGACCGGTTCAACCACTGCTGTTTTAAAGACAGCCCGTTCAGGGTCGGGCCTGGTTACTGCTGTTTCATACTACTGGGACGGGAGACAGCCCGTTCAGGGTCGGGCCCACCTCTGGCCTGCTCGCCTCCCTACCACTGAGGAAGTACAGTTCCCGCTCAGCCCAGTCAAAACTGTTCGCCGCTCTGGCACCCCAATGGTGGAACAAACTCCCTCACGACGCCAGGACAGCGGAGTCAATCACCACCTTCCGGAGACACCTGAAACCCCACCTCTTTAAGGAATACCTAGGATAGGATAAAGTAATCCTTCTGACCCCCCCCCCCCCCTTAAAAGATTTAGATGCACTATTGTAAAGTGGCTGTTCCACTGGATGTCATAAGGTGAATGCACCAATTTGTAAGTCGCTCTGGATAAGAGCGTCTGCTAAATGACTTAAATGTAAATGTAAATGTACTGGGACGGGAGACAGCCCGTTCAGGGTCGGGCCTGGTTAGTACTGGGACGGGGGCCCGGTTAGTACTGGGACGGGAGACAGCCCGTTCAGGGTCGGGCCTGGTTAGTACTGGGACGGGAGACAGCCCGTTCAGGGTCGGGCCCGGTTAGTACTGGGACGGGAGACAGCCCGTTCAGGGTCGGGCCTGGTTAGTACTGGGACGGGGGCCCGGTTAGTACTGGGACGGGAGACAGCCCGTTCAGGGTCGGGCCTGGTTAGTACTGGGACGGGAGACAGCCCGTTCAGGGTCGGGCCTGGTTAGTACTGGGACGGGAGACAGCCCGTTCAGGGTCGGGCCTGGTTACTGCTGTTTCATACTACTGGGACGGGAGACAGCCCGTTCAGGGTCGGGCCCGGTTAGTACTGGGACGGGAGACAGCCCGTTCAGGGTCGGGCCTGGTTACTACTGGGACGGGAGACAGCCCGTTCAGGGTCGGGCCTGGTTAGTACTGGGACGGGAGACAGCCCGTTCAGGGTCGGGCCTGGTTAGTACTGGGACGGGAGACAGCCCGTTCAGGGTCGGGCCTGGTTACTGCTGTTTCATACTACTGGGACGGGAGACAGCCCGTTCAGGGTCGGGCCTGGTTACTGCTGTTTCATAGTACTGGGACGGGAGGCAGACCGTTCAGGGTCGGGCCCGGTTAGTACTGGGACGGGAGACAGCCCGTTCAGGGTCGGGCCTGGTTAGTACTGGGACGGGAGACAGCCCGTTCAGGGTCGGGCCCGGTTAGTACTGGGACGGGAGACAGCCCGTTCAGGGTCGGGCCTGGTTAGTACTGGGACGGGAGACAGCCCGTTCAGGGTCGGGCCTGGTTAGTACTGGGACGGGAGACAGCCCGTTCAGGGTCGGGCCTGGTTAGTACTGGGACGGGAGACAGCCCGTTCAGGGTCGGGCCTGGTTACTGCTGTTTCATACTACTGGGACGGGAGACAGCCCGTTCAGGGTCGGGCCTGGTTAGTACTGGGACGGGAGACAGCCCGTTCAGGGTCGGGCCTGGTTACTGCTGTTTTATATTTTCACTGTAAAAACGTAGAGAGAAAGTCATCGATTTCCTTCCCAGGAAAAAAATCAATTTGTAACGGACCCCGTCTGCCATGAGGTTAATACACTAGAATCAGTGGACTGCAGTAGTGGCTTTTAAATGGACTGACAGCGTCAGGGGTGTATTCATTAGTTAGATTCCGTTGCAAAAAAAAACGTTTTGCAACGGAAACCGTTTACTCTAACGAACCGAAGGAAGTAAACAGAGGAAATGGAATGAAACGGGGGAGGGTCCTACCTGAATTTGTCCAATTGAAACTCTCGTTTTCATTGTAAAACTTTTTCCGTTTGGAGTAAACGGTTTCCGCTTTGCAACAGAGACCGACTAATGACTACACCCCAGGTCACACTTCAATACACAGCCCATCTCCCAGAGGGCCCTACTGGACGCCCCCGGCAGTCAATCACAACCTGTCAGGTGCCTGATTGGGCTGGGGAGGAGGGGATTGAGGGCGGTTGTCACGGTTACCTCCTCAAAGTTGTCAATCATGAAGAAGATGTTGGGGTAGCTCATCTTAGACTCCTCCCCTTTACTGTCCATGGCGTGTTTACTGGGAGACGCATACACTTGCTGTGATGAGAGAGAGAGGGAGAGATAAAGGAAGGGAAAGAGAGGGACGAGGAGAGATATAGAGAAAGGGAGAGGAAGGGGAGAGAGAGAGAGAGAAAGGGGGAGAGAGGGACGAGGAGAGATATATAGAGAAAGGGAGAGGAAGGGGAGAGAGAGAGAGAAAGGGGGAGAGAGGGACGAGGAGAGATATATAGAGAAAGGGAGAGGAAGGGGAGAGAGAGAGAGAAAGGGGGAGAGAGGGACGAGGAGAGATATATAGAGAAAGGGAGAGGAAGGGGAGAGAGAGAGAGAGAGAGAGAGAGAGAGAGAGAGAGAGAGAAAGGGGGAGAGAGGGACGAGGAGAGATATATAGAGAAAGGGAGAGGAAGGGGAGAGAGAGAGAGAGAGAGAGAGAGAGAGAGAGAGAGAGAGAGAGAGAGAGAGAAAGGGGGAGAGAGGGACGAGAGAGAGAGAGATATAGAGAAAGGGAGAGGAAGGGGAGAGAGAGGAAGGGAAAGAGAGGGACGAGGAGAGATATATAGAGAAAGGGAGAGGAAGGGGAGAGAGAGGAAGGGAAAGAGAGGGACGAGGAGAGATATAAAGGGAGAGGAAGGGGGGAGAGAGAAAAGAGAGAGATAAAGTAAGGGAAAGAGAGGGACGAGGAGAGATATATAGAGAAAGGGAGAGGAAGGGGGGAGAGAGAGAGAGAGAAAGGGGGAGAGAGAGGGATGAGGAGAGTGATAGAGAAAGGGGGAGGGAAAGAGAGAGAGAGGAAAGGGGGAGGGAAAGAGAGAGAGAGAGGAAGGGGAGGGGGATGAGGAGAGTGAGAGAGAAAGGGGGAGAGAGAGGTGACGAGGTGAAGAGAGAGAGAGGGGAGGGGACGAGAGAGAACCCGAGAGAGAAGAGAGAGAAAGCGAGAGAGAGAGAAAGAGAGAAAGCGCGAGCGAGAGAGAAGAGAGAGAAAGCGAGAGAGAGAGTTACTGGGTTAGGTTCTGTGGAGACCCATCTATCCACAGCTACATTAGTAAATCCTATGGGATGTAGTCTGAAGAGTCCCGTCTCTTACCTGAGACTTCTTCCTGTGGATGTGAATGTCTCCTGCATCTGAGCGTGTGCAGACAGCACACGTCACCACATAGTCCAGCTGATAGAGAAAAAGAGAGAGGTCATGAATTTGGTTTTATCCAACCATATTCTGAACTAGACTTTCCTAGGAAAATGTCAGGTGACACAGCGGTCTAAGGTACTGCATCGCAGTGCTAGAGACGATACTACAGACCTGGGTTCATTCCCGGGCTGTGCCCCAACCGGCCGTGGCCGGGAGTCCCATAGGACGGCGCACAATTAGCCCAGCTTCGTCCGGGTTAGGGGGGGGCTTTACTTGGCTCATCGCTCTCTAGCGACTCCTTGTGGCGGGCCGGGTGCCTGCAGGCTGACTTCGGTCGCCAGTTGAACAGTGTTTCCTCCGACACATTGGTGCGGCTAACTTCCGGGTTAAGCGGGTGGGTGTTAAGGAGCGCGGTTTGGCGGGTCATGTTTCAGAGGACGCATGACTCCACCTTCGCCTCCCGAACCCGTTGGGGAGTTGCAACGATGAGACAAGATCGAAATTGGGGAGAAAAAATTTAATAAATAAAACATTTCTAAAAAAAGTGTGATGGTGACAATATTAGGCTATCACTACCAACGACGTGTTATCCCGTGTGAACGACGGGAAAATGCACCTTTATGATAAAGCATTAAATGCAGAATCACTTGTGATACTAGTTAGTACTGGGACGGGAGACAGCCCGTTCAGGGTCGGGCCTGGTTAGTACTGGGACGGGAGACAGCCCGTTCAGGGTCGGGCCTGGTTAGTACTGGGACGGGAGACAGCCCGTTCAGGGTCGGGCCTGGTTACTACTGGGACGGGAGACAGCCCGTTCAGGGTCGGGCCTGGTTAGTACTGGGACGGGAGGCAGACCGTTCAGGGTCGGGCCTGGTTACTACTGGGACGGGAGGCAGACCGTTCAGGGTCGGGCCTGGTTAGTACTGGGACGGGGGCCCGGTTAGTACTGGGACGGGAGGCAGCCCGTTCAGGGTCGGGCCTGGTTACTACTGGGACGGGAGACAGCCCGTTCAGGGTCGGGCCTGGTTAGTACTGGGACGGGAGGCAGACCGTTCAGGGTCGGGCCTGGTTACTACTGGGACGGGAGGCAGACCGTTCAGGGTCGGGCCTGGTTAGTACTGGGACGGGAGGCAGACCGTTCAGGGTCGGGCCTGGTTAGTACTGGGACGGGAGACAGCCCGTTCAGGGTCGGGCCCGGTTAGTACTGGGACGGGAGACAGCCTGTTCAGGGTCGGGCCTGGTTAGTACTGGGACGGGGGCCCGGTTAGTACTGGGATGGGAGACGGCCCGTTCAGGGTCGGGCCTGGTTAGTACTGGGACGGGAGACAGCCCGTTCAGGGTCGGGCCTGGTTAGTACTGGGACGGGAGACAGCCCGTTCAGGGTCGGGCCTGGTTAGTACTGGGACGGGAGACAGCCCGTTCAGGGTCGGGCCTGGTTACTACTGGGACGGGAGACAGCCCGTTCAGGGTCGGGCCTGGTTAGTACTGGGATGGGAGACAGCCCGTTCAGGGTCGGGCCTGGTTAGTACTGGGACGGGAGACAGCCCGTTCAGGGTCGGGCCTGGTTAGTACTGGGACGGGAGACAACCCGTTCAGGGTCGGGCCTGGTTAGTACTGGGACGGGAGACAGCCCGTTCAGGGTCGGGCCTGGTTAGTACTGGGACGGGAGACAGCCCGTTCAGGGTCGGGCCTGGTTAGTACTGGGACGGGAGACAGCCCGTTCAGGGTCGGGCCTGGTTAGTACTGTTACGGGAGACAGCCCGTTCAGGGTCGGGCCCGGTTAGTACTGGGACGGGAGACAGCCTGGGAATGTGCTTGTTGTCATACCAACCTTCATTAGGATCAGATTCAGGTAAACACTCTCCTCCCAGTCGATGTCAGGTTCTCCTAAACCTGGAAGCCTCTTAGAGTCTCTCCTGTACACCTCCACATCTACCTGGAATACACAGACACATTATAGAATCATATTCCACCTGGAATATACAGACACATTATAGAATCATATTCCACCTGGAATATACAGACACATTATAGAATCATATTCCACATCTACCTGGAATATACAGACACATTATAGAATCATATTCCACCTGGAATATACAGACACATTATAGAATCATATTCCACCTCCACCTGGAATATACAGACACATTATAGAATCATATTCCACCTGGAATATACAGACACATTATAGAATCATATTCCACCTGGAATATACAGACACATTATAGAATCATATTCCACCTGGAATATACAGACACATTATAGAATCATATTCCACCTGGAATATACAGACACATTATAGAATCATATTCCACCTGGAATATACAGACACATTATAGAATCATATTCCACCTGGAATATACAGACACATTATAGAATCATATTCCACCTGGAATATACAGACACATTATAGAATCATATTCCACCTGGAATATACAGACACATTATAGAATCATATTCCACCTGGAATATACAGACACATTATAGAATCATATTCCACCTGGAATATACAGACACATTATAGAATCATATTCCACCTCCACCTGGAATATACAGACACATTATAGAATCATATTCCACCTGGAATATACAGACACATTATAGAATCCTATTCCACCTGGAATATAGACACATTATAGAATCATATTCCACATCTATCTGGAATATACAGATATACAATTACACTGATTTATTCCACCTGCAATACACAACACCGCCCATCACTAGAGGAACACTGTATTCCAACTCAACACAGCATTAAGGACTTAATACCACCTTCTGGCCACTAGATACCTCTATCCTTCTCTATGGTGTGTAATGCCTTAATACCGCCTTCTGGCCACTAGAGGCCTCTATCATTCTCTATGGTGTGTAATGCCTTAATACCACCTTCTGGCCACTAGAGGCCTCTATCATTCTCTATGGTGTGTAATGCCTTAATACCACCTTCTGGCCACTAGAGGCCTCTATCATTCTCTATGGTGTGTAATGCCTTAATACCACCTTCTGGCCACTAGAGGCCTCTATCATTCTCTATGGTGTGTAATGCCTTAATACCACCTTCTGGCCACTAGAGGCCTCTATCATTCTCTATGGTGTGTAATGCCTTAATACCACCTTCTGGCCACTAGAGGCCTCTATCATTCTCTATGGTGTGTAATGCCTTAATACCACCTTCTGGCCACTAGAGGCCTCTATCATTCTCTATGGTGTGTAATGCCTTAATACCACCTTCTGGCCACTAGAGGCCTCTATCATTCTCTATGGTGTGTAATGCCTTAATACCACCTTCTGGCCACTAGAGGCCTCTATCATTCTCTATGGTGTGTAATGCCTTAATACCACCTTCTGGCCACTAGAGGCCTCTATCATTCTCTATGGTGTGTAATGCCTTAATACCACCTTCTGGCCACTAGAGGCCTCTATCATTCTCTATGGTGTGTAATGCCTTAATACCACCTTCTGGCCACTAGAGGCCTCTATCATTCTCTATGGTGTGTAATGCCTTAATGCCACCTTCTGGCCACTAGAGGCCTCTATCATTCTCTATGGTGTGTAATGCCTTAATGCCACCTTCTGGCCACTAGAGGCCTCTATCATTCTCTATGGTGTGTAATGCCTTAATGCCACCTTCTGGCCACTAGAGGCCTCTATCATTCTCTATGGTGTGTAATGCCTTAATGCCACCTTCTGGCCACTAGAGGCCTCTATCATTCTCTATGGTGTGTAATGCCTTAATGCCACCTTCTGGCCACTAGAGGCCTCTATCATTCTCTATGGTGTGTAATGCCTTAATGCCACCTTCTGGCCACTAGAGGCCTCTATCATTCTCTATGGTGTGTAATGCCTTAATGCCACCTTCTGGCCACTAGAGGCCTCTATCATTCTCTATGGTGTGTAATGCCTTAATGCCACCTTCTGGCCACTAGAGGCCTCTATCATTCTCTATGGTGTGTAATGCCTTAATGCCACCTTCTGGCCACTAGAGGCCTCTATCATTCTCTATGGTGTGTAATGCCTCAATACCACCTTCTGGCCACTAGAGGCCTCTATCATTCTCTATGGTGTGTAATGCCTTAATACCACCTTCTGGCCACTAGAGGCCTCTATCATTCTCTATGGTGTGTAATGCCTTAATACCGCCTTCTGGCCACTAGAGGCCTCTATCATTCTCTATGGTGTGTAATGCCTTAATACCGCCTTCTGGCCACTAGAGGCCTCTATCCTTCTCTATGGTGTGTAATGCCTTAATACCACCTTCTGGCCACTAGAGGCCTCTATCATTCTCTATGGTGTGTAATGCCTTAATACCGCCTTCTGGCCACTAGAGGCCTCTATCATTCTCTATGGTGTGTAATTCCTTAATACCGCCTTCTGGCCACTAGAGGCCTCTATCATTCTCTATGGTGTGTAATGCCTCAATACCGCCTTCTGGCCACTAGAGGCCTCTATCATTCTCTATGGTGTGTAATGCCTTAATACCGCCTTCTGGCCACTAGAGGCCTCTATCCTTCTCTATGGTGTGTAATGCCTTAATACCACCTTCTGGCCACTAGAGGCCTCTATCATTCTCTATGGTGTGTAATGCCTTAATACCACCTTCTGGCCACTAGAGGCCTCTATCATTCTCTATGGTGTGTAATGCCTTAATACCACCTTCTGGCCACTAGAGGCCTCTATCATTCTCTATGGTGTGTAATGCCTTAATACCGCCTTCTGGCCACTAGATACCTCTATCATTCTCTATGGTGTGTAATGCCTTAATACCGCCTTCTGGCCACTAGAGGCCTCTATCATTCTCTATGGTGTGTAATGCCTTAATACCACCTTCTGGCCACTAGAGGCCTCTATCATTCTCTATGGTGTGTAATGCCTTAATACCGCCTTCTGGCCACTAGATACCTCTATCATTCTCTATGGTGTGTAATGCCTTAATACCACCTTCTGGCCACTAGAGGCCTCTATCCTTCTCTATGGTGTGTAATGCCTTAATACCACCTTCTGGCCACTAGAGGCCTCTATCCTTCTCTATGGTGTGTAATGCCTTAATACCGCCTTCTGGCCACGAGAGGCCTCTATCATTCTCTATGGTGTGTAATGCCTTAATACCGCCTTCTGGCCACTAGATACCTCTATCATTCTCTATGGTGTGTAATGCCTTAATACCACCTTCTGGCCACTAGAGGCCTCTATCCTTCTCTATGGTGTGTAATGCCTTAATACCGCCTTCTGGCCACTAGAGGCCTCTATCATTCTCTATGGTGTGTAATGCCTTAATACCGCCTTCTGGCCACTAGAGGCCTCTATCATTCTCTATGGTGTGTAAGGACTACCTGACTGAGAACATGCAAGTGGTGCCCCATAAATATTTAATGTTCTATAATTATAACTTAATTTTAACTGAGAGTCACTCAATTAGCCATGTCATCTACAATTTGTTTGGGGTAAGTTAGTCTAGCCAGCTATCTAACGCGTCAACAGAAAAGGGCGTAGCCTAGCGTAGCCTAGCGGTTAGAGCGTTGGACTTGTAACCGAAAGGTTGCAAGATCGAATCCCCGATCTTGACAAGGTAAAAATCTGTCGTTCTGCCCGAGAACAGCCTAAATAAGAATTTGTCTTTTTCGAGACTAACGGACTGGGAACCTGACGGAGGGAAACGGACCGCGATAGGGAACCTGACGGAGGGAAACGGACCGCGATAGGGAACCTGACGGAGGGAAACGGACCGCGATAGGGAACCTGACGGCGATAGGGAACCTGACGGGAGGGAAACGGACCGCGATAGGGAACCTGACGGCGATAGGGAACCTGACGGGAGGGAAACCTGACGGCGATAGGGAACCTGACGGGAGGGAAACGGACCGCGATAGGGAACCTGACGGGAGGGAAACGGACCGCGATAGGGAACCTGACGGGAGGGAAACGGACCGCGATAGGGAACCTGACGGGAGGGAAACGGACCGCGATAGGGAACCTGACGGGAGGGAAACGGACCGCGATAGGGAACCTGACGGGAGGGAAACGGACCGCGATAGGGAACCTGACGGGAGGGAAACGGACCGCGATAGGGAACCTGACGGGAGGGAAACGGACCGCGATAGGGAACCTGACGGGAGGGAAACGGACCGCGATAGGGAACCTGACGGGAGGGAAACGGACTGCGATAGGGAACCTGACGGGAGGGAAACGGACTGCGATAGGGAACCTGACGGGAGGGAAACGGACTGCGATAGGGAACCTGACGGAGGGAAACGGACCGCGATAGGGAACCTGACCGCGATAGGGAACCTGACGGGAGGGAAACGGACCGCGATAGGGAACCTAACAAAATATGGGCAGAAAGGTAGAGTACATGCATGTTATGGTGAAACATGGAGACAACTTAGGCGATATGGATAGAAGAAACACTGTGTTTAAAAAGACAAAGTCCAGGGAATTACAGAAGTGGAAATGTCCATATTGTGAAATGGTGTTTGCTTCCCTGATAATAAAATCAGCCAATCATGATCAATCCACTCCTTCTAAAAAGTACACAAAAGGATGGATAAGAGTCACAATCACATTATTTGTTCGTCTGAAAACCAACTGGATAAAGACTGTTTACCGTTCCAACAATGCATGTAAGTTGTAAGCTACATTTTACCACGGCAGAATTTTACCACTACAGACTGTTTATATGTAACCCGACATATAATTTCAATATATTGAGCAGAAAATTATCTACGTTTCACACGTAGAATTACATTAAAATAATCTAAAATGTAAAAGTCTCTCTGTGATACCCCATGTTTCAGGCCCTGAGGTTCGTCCATGTGTTGCTGCTGTCGGTAGCTGTTCAGTCTAAGGGGTTAATGTTCCAGCCTCTGGACTGTGCTGACATCTACAACGACGGAGCCAAGACCAGTGGTGTCTACAGGATCTACCCTGCTGGACCCAACTCTCCTCGATACGTCTACTGTGATATGGACACCGACGGAGGGAAATGGACTGTGAGTAGGCTACCGAGAAGGAAACTATTTAACGGAGTACATAACTAGTGTTCAGACCAGACTAGAGTCGGCCTCAACCCCTCCAGACCAGACTAGAGTCGGCCTCAACCCCTCCAGACCAGAGTCGGCCTCAACCCCTCCAGACCAGACTAGAGTCGGCCTCAACCCCTCCAGACCATACTAGAGTCGGCCTCAACCCCTCCAGACCATACTAGAGTCGGCCTCAACCCCTCCAGACCAGACTAGAGTCGGCCTCAACCCCTCCAGACCAGACTAGAGTCGGCCTCAACCCCCTCCAGACCATACTAGAGTCGGCCTCAACCCCCTCCAGACCATACTAGAGTCGGCCTCAACCCCCTCCAGACCAGACTAGAGTCGGCCTCAACCCCTCCAGACCAGACTAGAGTCGGCCTCAACCCCTCCAGACCAGAGTCGGCCTCAACCCCTCCAGACCAGACTAGAGTCGGCCTCAACCCCTCCAGACCAGACTAGAGTCGGCCTCAACCCCTCCAGACCAGACTAGAGTCGGCCTCAACCCCTCCAGACCAGACTAGAGTCGGCCTCAACCCCTCCAGACCAGACTAGAGTCGGCCTCAACCCCTCCAGACCAGACTAGTCGGCCTCAACCCCTCCAGACCAGACTAGTCGGCCTCAACCCCTCCAGACCAGACTAGTCGGCCTCAACCCCTCCAGACCAGACTAGAGTCGGCCTCAACCCCTCCAGACCAGACTAGAGTCGGCCTCAACCCCTCCAGACCAGACTAGAGTCGGCCTCAACCCCTCCAGACCAGACTAGAGTCGGCCTCAACCCCTCCAGACCAGACCAGAGTCGGCCTCAACCCCTCCAGACCAGACCAGAGTCGGCCTCAACCCCTCCAGACCAGACTAGAGTCGGCCTCAACCCCTCCAGACCAGACTAGAGTCGGCCTCAACCCCTCCAGACCAGACTAGAGTCGGCCTCAACCCCTCCAGACCAGACTAGAGTCGGCCTCAACCCCTCCAGACCAGACTAGAGTCGGCCTCAACCCCTCCAGACCAGACTAGAGTCGGCCTCAACCAACCCCTCCAGACCAGACTAGAGTCGGCCTCAACCCCTCCAGACCAGACTAGAGTCGGCCTCAACCCCTCCAGACCAGACTAGAGTCGGCCTCAACCCCTCCAGACCAGACTAGAGTCGGCCTCAACCCCTCCAGACCAGACTAGAGTCGGCCTCAACCCCCTCCAGACCAGACTAGAGTCGGCCTCAACCCCCTCCAGACCAGACTAGAGTCGGCCTCAACCCCCTCCAGACCAGACTAGAGTCGGCCTCAACCCCTCCAGACCAGACTAGAGTCGGCCTCAACCCCCTCCAGACCAGACTAGAGTCGGCCTCAACCCCCTCCAGACCAGACTAGAGTCGGCCTCAACCCCCTCCAGACCAGACTAGAGTCGGCCTCAACCCCCTCCAGACCATACTAGAGTCGGCCTCAACCCCCTCCAGACCATACTAGAGTCGGCCTCAACCCCCTCCAGACCATACTAGAGTCGGCCTCAACCCCCTCCAGACCATACTAGAGTCGGCCTCAACCCCCTCCAGACCATACTAGAGTCGGCCTCAACCCCCTCCAGACCATACTAGAGTCGGCCTCAACCCCCTCCAGACCATACTAGAGTCGGCCTCAACCCCCTCCAGACCATACTAGAGTCGGCCTCAACCCCCTCCAGACCATACTAGAGTCGGCCTCAACCCCCTCCAGACCATACTAGAGTCGGCCTCAACCCCCTCCAGACCATACTAGAGTCGGCCTCAACCCCCTCCAGACCATACTAGAGTCGGCCTCAACCCCTCCAGACCATACTAGAGTCGGCCTCAACCCCCTCCAGACCATACTAGAGTCGGCCTCAACCCCCTCCAGACCAGACTAGAGTCGGCCTCAACCCCCTCCAGACCAGACTAGAGTCGGCCTCAACCCCTCCAGACCATACTAGAGTCGGCCTCAACCCCTCCAGACCATACTAGAGTCGGCCTCAACCCCTCCAGACCATACTAGAGTCGGCCTCAACCCCTCCAGACCATACTAGAGTCGGCCTCAACCCCTCCAGACCATACTAGAGTCGGCCTCAACCCCTCCAGACCATACTAGAGTCGGCCTCAACCCCTCCAGACCATACTAGAGTCGGCCTCAACCCCTCCAGACCATACTAGAGTCGGCCTCAACCCCTCCAGACCATACTAGAGTCGGCCTCAACCCCTCCAGACCATACTAGAGTCGGCCTCAACCCCTCCAGACCATACTAGAGTCGGCCTCAACCCCTCCAGACCATACTAGAGTCGGCCTCAACCCCTCCAGACCATACTAGAGTCGGCCTCAACCCCTCCAGACCATACTAGAGTCGGCCTCAACCCCTCCAGACCATACTAGAGTCGGCCTCAACCCCTCCAGACCATACTAGAGTCGGCCTCAACCCCTCCAGACCATACTAGAGTCGGCCTCAACCCCTCCAGACCATACTAGAGTCAGCCTCAACCCCTCCAGACCATACTAGAGTCGGCCTCAACCCCTCCAGACCATACTAGAGTCGGCCTCAACCCCTCCAGACCATACTAGAGTCGGCCTCAACCCCTCCAGACCATACTAGAGTCGGCCTCAACCCCTCCAGACCATACTAGAGTCGGCCTCAACCCCTCCAGACCATACTAGAGTCGGCCTCAACCCCTCCAGACCATACTAGAGTCGGCCTCAACCCCCTCCAGACCATACTAGAGTCGGCCTCAACCCCTCCAGACCATACTAGAGTCAGCCTCAACCCCTCCAGACCATACTAGTCAGGTTCAACACTGTTGTGACTTTACTTTCATTAAATCTGATGATTTATTTATTTAATCCACTAAATATGTTTAATTGTTAGCCGAATAAATTAGTCACAACAACACCTTACAAACTAGTTAGCATCAACAAAAACATGCTACATTGACATACACTGATCTTGTTGAAGTATTTTAAAACAACATTATTCTGCCAGATTACAGGTCAGATCAACCGTATTTTAAAACAGTATTCTGCCAGATTACAGGTCAGATCAACCGTATTTTAAAACAACAGTATTCTGCCAGATTACAGGTCAGATCAACCGTATTTTAAAACAACAGTATTCTGCCAGATTACAGGTCAGATCAACCGTATTTTAAAACAACAGTATTCTGCTAGATTACAGGTCAGATCAACTGTATTTTAAAACAACAGTATTCTGCCAGATTACAGGTCAGATCAACCGTATTTTAAAACAACAGTATTCTGCCAGATTACAGGTCTGATCAACCGTATTTTAAAACAACAGTATTCTGCTAGATTACAGGTCAGATCAACCGTATTTTAAAACAACAGTATTCTGCCGGATTACAGGTCAGATCAACTGTATTTTAAAACAACAGTATTCTGCCAGATTACAGGTCTGATCAACCGTATTTTAAAACAGTATTCTGCCAGATTACAGGTCAGATCAACCGTATTTTAAAACAACAGTATTCTGCCAGATTACAGGTCAGATCAACCGTATTTTAAAACAGTATTCTGCCAGATTACAGGTCAGATCAACCGTATTTTAAAACAGTATTCTGCCAGATTACAGGTCAGATCAACCGTATTTTAAAACAGTATTCTGCCAGATTACAGGTCAGATCAACCGTATTTTAAAACAGTATTCTGCCAGATTACAGGTCTGATCAACCGTATTTTAAAACAACAGTATTCTGCCGGATTACAGGTCAGATCAACTGTATTTTAAAACAGTATTCTGACAGATTACAGGTCAGATCAACCGTATTTTAAAACAACAGTATTCTGCCAGATTACAGGTCTGATCAACCGTATTTTAAAACAACAGTATTCTGCCAGATTACAGGTCAGATCAACCGTATTTTAAAACAACAGTATTCTGCCAGATTACAGGTCTGATCAACCGTATTTTAAAGCAACAGTATTCTGCCAGATTACAGGTCTGATCAACCGTATTTTAAAACAGTATTCTGCCAGATTACAGGTCTGATCAACCGTATTTTAAAACAGTATTCTGCCAGATTACAGGTCTGATCAACCGTATTTTAAAACAGTATTCTGCCAGATAAGAGGTCAGATCAACCGTTGGTACTGAATTCTCCTGAGTCAGTACTTGACGACATGGCCTAGGATGCTTACAATTTCTCCTCTCCTTCACCCGCCTCCCTCTCCCCCCCTCTTCCCCTCCTTCCAGGTGTTCCAGAGGAGGATGGATGGAACAGTGAATTTCTACAGAGGATGGGACCAGTACAAGAACGGCTTTGGACATGCAGCAGGAGAGTACTGGCTGGGTAAGGACTTAAAGTCTTTCTGAAGTAAGGACAGATCATCCATGAAAAAAACCGGGATAATATAAATGAATCATTGGTTTGTTAAACTGACTTCTCTGTTAGTGAGGTTGTTGTGACGGTCAGTAGTTAGGCAAGACCGAATCACAACGAGACCAAATCCCAACGAGACCAAATCCCAACGAGACCAAATCACAACGAGACCAATCACAACAAGACCAATCACCTTTAGTCAGTGTGTAAAACCAGTGCGTCTAGAAATACAACCTCCCACACTACCCCAAAGCAGTTAAAAAATAAATGTAAAAAAATATACAGTACCAGTCAAAAGTTTGGACACACCCACTCATTCCAGGGTTTTTCTTTATTATTTTTTACTATTTTCTACATTGTAGAATAATAGTGAAGACATCAAAACTATGAAATAACATATGGAATCATGTGGTAACCAAAACACGTGTTAAATCAAAATATTTTTTATATTTGAGATTCTTCAAAGTAGCCATCATTTTGCCTTGATGACAGCTTTGTACACGCTTGGCATTCTCTCAACCAGCTTCAGCTGGAATGTATTTTCCAACAGTACCAAACTTTTGACTGGTACTGTATATACAAAAAAATGAAATCAGCTTTTTTTGTGACATCTCTTTCTGTGCTGACCGAAGACATTACATTTTTCACATTGTTCCTCTTCATCAGGGACTGGTTTAGACCTGGGACACCAGGTGGGTGATATGAATTACCAGGTAGAAGAGGACTGGTTTAGACCTGGGACACCAGGTGGGTGATATGAATTACCAGGTAGAAGAGGACTGGTTTAGACCTGGGACACCAGGTGGGTGATATGAATTACCAGGTAGAAGAGGACTGGTTTAGACCTGGGACACCAGGTAGAAGAGGACTGGTTTAGACCTGGGACACCAGGTGGATGATATGAATTACCAGGTAGAAGAGGACTGGTTTAGACCTGGGACACCAGGTGGATGATATGAATTACCAGGTAGAAGAGGACTGGTTTAGACCTGGGACACCAGGTGGGTGATGTGAATTACCAGGTAGAAGAGGACTGGTTTAGACCTGGGACACCAGGTGGATGATATGAATTACCAGGTAGAAGAGGACTGGTTTAGACCTGGGACACCAGGTGGGTGATATGAATTACCAGGTAGAAGACTGGTTTAGACCTGGGACACCAGGTGGATGATATGAATTACCAGGTAGAAGAGGCCTGGTTTAGACCTGGGACACCAGGTGAGTGATATGAATTACCAGGTAGAAGACTGGTTTAGACCTGGGACACCAGGTGGATGATATGAATTACCAGGTAGAAGAGGCCTGGTTTAGACCTGGGACACCAGGTGGGTGATATGAATTACCAGGTAGAAGAGGACTGGTTTAGACCTGGGACACCAGGTGGGTGATGTGAATTACCAGGTAGAAGAGGACTGGTTTAGACCTGGGACACCAGGTGGATGATATGAATTACCAGGTAGAAGAGGACTGGTTTAGACCTGGGACACCAGGTGAGTGATATGAATTACCAGGTAGAAGAGGACTGGTTTAGACCTGGGACACCAGGTGGGTGATATGAATTACCAGGTAGAAGAGGACTGGTTTAGACCTGGGACACCAGGTGGATGATATGAATTACCAGGTAGAAGAGGACTGGTTTAGACCTGGGACACCAGGTGGGTGATATGAATTACCAGGTAGAAGAGGACTGGTTTAGACCTGGGACACCAGGTGGGTGATATGAATTACCAGGTAGAAGAGGACTGGTTTAGACCTGGGACACCAGGTGGGTGATATGAATTACCAGGTAGAAGAGGACTGGTTTAGACCTGGGACACCAGGTAGAAGAGGACTGGTTTAGACCTGGGACACCAGGTAGAAGAGGACTGGTTTAGACCTGGGACACCAGGTGGGTGATGTGAATTACCAGGTAGAAGAGGTCTGGTTTAGACCTGGGACACCAGGTGGATGATATGAATTACCAGGTAGAAGAGGAAACCAGCAGCCTCTGAACCTGGTAAGGGGTAAGAGTTGAATATCTCTGTTCTAATAAAAGGTTCACCTCTCGTCTGTTCGATGCAGGTCTGGACACCATCTACCTCCTGACCCTGAAAAAGACCTATGAGTTGAGGGTGGACATGGAGGACTTTGAAGGACAGAAAGCCTACGCTTTCTACTCCTCCTTCGCCATCTCTCCCAAAGTCACAGATCCTGAACTGGACGGCTACAAACTACAGGTTACTGGCTTTAAAGACGGAGGAGCAGGTGAGAACAGTTTAACTTAGAGAAACATCTGGGCTGTATTCATTAGTCCAGAGTTCAGGTGAGAACAGTTGAACATCTGGGCTGTATTCATTAGTCCAGAGTTCAGGTGAGAACAGTTGAACATCTGGGCTGTATTCATTAGTCCAGAGTTCAGGTGAGAACAGTTGAACATCTGGGCTGTATTCATTAGTCCAGAGTTCAGGTGAGAACAGTTGAACATCTGGGCTGTATTCATTAGTCCAGAGTTCAGGTGAGAACAGTTGAACATCTGGGCTGTATTCATTAGTCCAGAGTTCAGGTGAGAACAGTTGAACATCTGGGCTGTATTCATTAGTCCAGAGTTCAGGTGAGAACAGTTGAACATCTGGGCTGTATTCATTAGTCCAGAGTTCAGGTGAGAACAGTTGAACATCTGGGCTGTATTCATTAGTCCAGAGTTCAGGTGAGAACAGTTGAACATCTGGGCTGTATTCATTAGTCCAGAGTTCAGGTGAGAACAGTTGAACATCTGGGCTGTATTCATTAGTCCAGAGTTCAGGTGAGAACAGTTGAACATCTGGGCTGTATTCATTAGTCCAGAGTTCAGCTAGGTTCCCTCATTCGGTTCCGTTTGATTCCTAGTGAATACAACCCCCATGAGGGGGGCCCGTACAGATACATCATCTTAGAGCTGCTCTGGGATCAGTTTATTAGAGATCATAATGAATAGTATTACATAGAAAGGACAGGGGGAGACCGTACAGATACATCATGTTAGAGCTGATCTGGGGTCAGTTAATTAGAGATCATGATTTTTACATAGAAAGGACAGGGGTACCTTATCATCTGACCTGTGTTTCCTGCTTGAACCAAAGGGGACTCTCTCACCTATCACAGCGGTATGAAGTTCTCCACCTTCGACCGAGACCAGGACCCCCATGAGACCAACTGTGCAGTCGGCGCAGTCGGAGGTTATTGGTTCAACGAGTGTTACTTGTCAAACCCCAACGGTCTTTACACATGGGGATTGAACTCACAGATGGGAGTCAACTGGAGGGGATGGAAGACCTTCTACTCTGTGAAAGCCATATCCATGAAGATTAGGCCTGTGAACCTGTGAAGGATCCTTCACAAAGTTCCTGTAGTTAAACATGGTTATTTGAACTGCAGGTTGCCCCTTTAAAAATGCTAGATTAGAAGGCATTTGCATGTTTACATTTTTTAGACAGTGTAACATTGATCTCAGTCAGTTGTTCTATAAAACCAAAGAGTAACTGTCCCAGTGGAAATGTTCCTTTTCAAAGCTCATATTCTGTTAAACCCAAATCATGTTATTAATAAACCCAAATCATGTTATTAATAAACCCAAATCATGTTAATAAACCCAAATCATGTTGTTAAACCCAAATCATGTTGTTAAACCCAAATCATGTTAATAAACCCAAATCATGTTAATAAACCCAAATCATGTTAATAAACCCAAATCATGTTAATAAACCCAACTCATGTTAATAAACCCAAATCATGTTAATAAACCCAACTCATGTTAATAAACCCAAATCGTGTTATTAATAAACCCAAATCATGTTATTAATAAACCCAAATCATGTTGTTAAACCCAAATCATGTTGTTGACTCGTCCTATACTGGTATTTGTGGCTCGGGGCTGTTGTTGTGGTGCCCATATTACCGCCACATCAGCAGTCATGAGTCAAGACCACAGTCCCATTCTGCTGAGTCAACTTCATCTCCTTAGATGAACTCTGGACATGGTGGTTACACCCAACTGACTACACACCATCCATCAGGTCCTAACGGTCTGGTCCTTGGTAGAACCCAACTGACTACACACCATCAATCAGGTCCTAACGGTCTGGTCCTTGGTAGAACCCAACTGACTACACACCATCAATCAGGTCCTAACAGCCTGGTCCTTGGTAGAACCCAACTGACTACACACCATCCATCAGGGACGGTCTGGTCCTTGGTTACACCCAACTGACTACACACCATCAATCAGGTCCTAACGGTCTGGTCCTTGGTAGAACCCAACTGACTACACACCATCAATCAGGGACGGTCTGGTCCTTGGTAGAACCCAACTGACTACACACCATCAATCAGGGACGGTCTGGTCCTTGGTAGAACCCAACTGACTACACACCATCAATCAGGGATGGTCTGGTCCTTGGTAGAACCCAACTGACTACACACCATCCATCAGGGACGGTCTGGTCCTTGGTAGAACCCAACTGACTACACACCATCCATCAGGGACGGTCTGGTCCTTGGTAGAACCCAACTGACTACACACCATCAATCAGGGACGGCCTGGTCCTTGGTAGAACCCAACTGACTACACACCATCAATCAGGGACGGTCTGGTCCTTGGTAGAACCCAACTGACTACACACCATCCATCAGGGACGGTCTGGTCCTTGGTAGAACCCAACTGACTACACACCATCAATCAGGGACGGCCTGGTCCTTGGTAGAACCCAACTGACTACACACCATCCATCAGGGACGGTCTGGTCCTTGGTAGAACCCAACTGACAACACACCATCCATCAGGGACGGCCTGGTCCTTGGTAGAACCCAACTGACTACACACCATCCATCAGGGACGGTCTGGTCCTTGGTTACACCCAACTGACTACACACCATCAATCAGGTCCTAACGGTCTGGTCCTTGGTAGAACCCAACTGACTACACACCATCAATCAGGTCCTAACGGTCTGGTCCTTGATAGAACCCAACTGACTACACACCATCAATCAGGTCCTAACGGTCTGGTCCTTGGTAGAACCCAACTGACTACACACCATCAATCAGGTCCTAACGGTCTGGTCCTTGGTAGAACCCAACTGACTACACACCATCAATCAGGTCCTAATGGCCTGGTACTCAGGGCTCTATTGTCCCTCCATCAGGTCCTAATGACCTGGTACTCAGGGCTCTATTGTCCCTCCATCAGGTCCTAATGACCTGGTACTCAGGGCTCTATTGTATAGACCAGGGTACTACTATAGACCACTACTATAGACCAGGGTACTACTATAGACCAGGGCACTACTATAGACCACTACTATAGACCAGGGTACTACTATAGACCAGGGCACTACTATAGACCAGGGTACTACTATAGACCAGGGTACTACTATAGACCAGGGCACTACTATAGACCAGGGCACTACTATAGACCAGGGCACTACTATAGACCAGGGCACTACTATAGACCAGGGTACTATTCCCTATATAGGGCACTACTATAGACCAGGGCACTACTATAGACCACTACTATAGACCAGGACACTACTATAGACCACTACTATAGACCAGGGCACTACTATAGACCAGGGTACTACTATAGACCAGGGCACTACTATAGACCACTACTATAGACCAGGGCACTACTATAGACCAGGGCACTACTATAGACCAGGGCACTACTATAGACCAGGGCACTACTATAGACCAGGGCACTACTATAGACCAGGGCACTACTATAGACCAGGGCACTACTATAGACCACTACTATAGACCAGGGCACTACTCTAGACCACTACTATAGACCAGGGTACTACTATAGACCACTACTATAGACCAGGGCACTACTCTAGACCACTACTATAGACCAGGGTACTACTATAGACCAGGGCACTACTATAGACCAGGGTCGTTTTAGAGAATTTGGAAGAACGTCCAACCGGCCTCACAACCGAAGACCACGTGTATGGCGTCGTGTGGGCGAGTGGTTTGCTGATGTCAACGTTGTGAACAGAGTGCCCCCTGGTGGCGGTGGGGTTATGGGCAGGCATAAGCTACGGACAACGGACACAATTGCATTTTATTGATGGTAATTTGAATTAACAGAGATACCTTGGGGAGATCCTGAGGCCCATTGTTGTGCCATTCATCCTCCATCACCTCATGTTACAGCATGATAATGCACAGCCTCATGTCTCAAGGATCTGTACACAATTCCTGGAAGCTGAAAATGTCCCAGTTCTTCTATGACCTGTATACTCACCAGACATGTCACCCATATTGAGCATGTTTGGGATGCTCTGGATGGACGTGTACAACATCATGTTCCAGTTCCCGCCAATATCCAGCAACTTGAAGAGGAGTGGGACAACATTCCACAGGCCACAAGCAACAGCCTGATCAACTCTATGCCAAGGAGATGTGTCTCGCTGCATGAGGCTAATGGTGGTCACACCAGATACTGACTGGTTTTCTGATCCACGCCCCTTCCTTTAAAGGTATTTGTGACCAACAGATGCATATCTGTATTCCAAGACATGTGAAATCAATCATTTAGGGCCTAATGAATTCATTTCAATTGACAGCAATTGTTGCTATAGACATGTTACTGTAGCTGAGGTCTATGTCTGTAAAGGACTGCAGTACATATCACTTCATTACCCGGCCCTAGCAGTCCTGCACACGTAATAGGACCATTATTCTGCATTGTGAATTAAAGACGGAATTTTATGATTATCGTTTTAAATGGAAAACCGTTGAGCAAAAACGTTGGGCAAAATTGTCCATTTGTCACATCCCTACTAGCCAACCTAGTCACGCTTATAGACCTACAGCCCGACGCCTGGAGAACTACAGCCCCGACGCCTAGAGAACTACAGCCCCGACGCCTAGAGAACTACAGCCCCGACGCCTAGAGAACTACAGCCCCGACGCCTAGAGAACTACAGCCCCGACGCCTAGAGAACTACAGCCCCGACGCCTGGAGAACTACAGCCCCGACGCCTGGAGAACTACAGCCCCGACGCCTGGAGAACTACAGCCCCGACGCCTGGAGAACTACAGCCCCGACGCCTGGAGAACTACAGCCCCGACGCCTGGAGAACTACAGCCCCGACGCCTGGAGAACTACAGCCCCGACGCCTGGAGAACTACAGCCCCGACGCCTGGAGAACTACAGCCCCGACGCCTGGAGAACTACAGCCCCGACGCCTGGAGAACTACAGCCCCGACGCCTGGAGAACTACAGCCCCGACGCCTGGAGAACTACAGCCCCGACGCCTGGAGAACTACAGCCCCGACGCCTGGAGAACTACAGCCCCGACGCCTGGAGAACTACAGCCCCGACGCCTGGAGAACTACAGCCCCGACGCCTGGAGAACTACAGCCCCGACGCCTGGAGAACTACAGCCCCGACGCCTGGAGAACTACAGCCCCGACGCCTGGAGAACTACAGCCCCGACGCCTGGAGAACTACAGCCCCGACGCCTGGAGAACTACAGCCCCGACGCCTGGAGAACTACAGCCCCGACGCCTGGAGAACTACAGCCCCGACGCCTGGAGAACTACAGCCCCGACGCCTGGAGAACTACAGCCCCGACGCCTGGAGAACTACAGCCCCGACGCCTGGAGAACTACAGCCCCGACGCCTGGAGAACTACAGCCCCGACGCCTGGAGAACTACAGCCCCGACGCCTGGAGAACTACAGCCCCGACGCCTGGAGAACTACAGCCCCGACGCCTGGAGAACTACAGCCCCGACGCCTGGAGAACTACAGCCCCGACGCCTGGAGAACTACAGCCCCGACGCCTGGAGAACTACAGCCCCGACGCCTGGAGAACTACAGCCCCGACGCCTGGAGAACTACAGCCCCGACGCCTGGAGAACTACAGCCCCGACGCCTGGAGAACTACAGCCCCGACGCCTGGAGAACTACAGCCCCGACGCCTGGAGAACTACAGCCCCGACGCCTGGAGAACTACAGCCCCGACGCCTGGAGAACTACAGCCCCGACGCCTGGAGAACTACAGCTAGAACACAACCAAAACAGAACCACAGATTAAAAGCAAAGGATACCTTTATTTAAATCAGGGTGTCACCATTGAGACCAGTGTCTCTTTTACAAGACAGCCCTGCATATACAAATTTCATAAAATACAAAACAACACATATTGCACAGACGCAGAGACTTCCAGATTGATGGCTGGGACCCATTAGATGGTCAAACTTCTCAAAGAGTTAGCTACCAAATCGAGAGGGAGACGGGTGCGTCGCTGGCCGAGCGAGAGTCAGGGAAATCCAAAATACATAGATTCCAGATGTGCGTCAGCTAGCGCACTAGCACTAAGCCAAGGTGGACAAACTCCTGTACGCTACTTCACAGAGAACACGGCTGACAAAGTTGACAAAACAAAAAAGGAGAACAGATGAGGTACTACACAATTAGAGCAAGCAGGGAGATGTCCTCTTTAGTTTTGCGCCCTGCCATGCTAACGGGTTCCCACCAGCCACAATGTATGCGAAGAATCTGCTTCTTGTTAACATCACACTTTCTCGTTATTGGTGGATTGTAAGTTCACCACCGCCAACACTTGGTCTGGAATGTAATGACATGCTAGCATGGCTAGCGGCTAAGATAGCTTGAGCTAAAATACAAAACTCAGTAGCAGAGTAGATCTTCCATATGAAGTCGAACATTGGTGCATTGTGGGTAGCTTAGAAGATATCCGGAAATAAGTTAATAAATATGTAATAACCCAAAAACATAACTCGGTTTGTACTTATAGGTAACCAGATCATGACTACAACTAAGTTACTTAAGTCTTTGACCATACTGTGTTACATTGGTGAGTAAAAACTCATTCCTTCCTACCCTTTAATTGTATGAATCTCTATGGATATATGCTACGCTTATCTGTTACTTGGCAAAACAAGGTCATCTAAGTATATACGGTTTTGTTCACATTCTCATATCCATAGTCAATATGAAAAGGCCAGACAAGGAAGTGAGGTGTTTACACTGGAAATTGGTCATGTGACAAACAACATGTGAAAACATTCCACAGACTGGTTAGTGGTCATCACTAATACATTACTAAAACATTCCACAGACTGGTTAGTGGTCATCACTAATACATTCCAGACTGGTTGGTAGTCATCGCTAATACAGGTCTTAGAATATCCAGACTGGTTAGTGGTCATCACTAATACATTCCACAGGCTGGTTAGAGGTCATTACTAATACATTACTAATACATTCCACAGACTGGTTAGAGGTCATTACTAATACATTACTAATACATTCCACAGACTGGTTAGTGGTCACCACTAATACAGGTATAATACAGACTGGTTAGCAGTCACCACTAATACAGGTCTTAGAATATCCAGACTGGTTAGCGGTCATCACTAATACAGGTCTCAGAATATCCAGACTGGTTAGCGGTCACCACTAATACAGGTCTTAGAATATCCAGACTGGTTAGCAGTCACCACTAATACAGGTCTTAGAATATCCAGACTGGTTAGCGGTCACCACTAATACAGGTCTTAGAATATCCAGGTTGGTTAGCGGTCACCACTAATACAGGTCTTAGAATATCCAGACTGGTTAGCAGTCACCACTAATACAGGTCTCAGAATATCCAGACTGGTTAGCGGTCACCACTAATACAGGTCTTAGAATATCCAGACTGGTTAGCGGTCACCACTAATACAGGTCTTAGAATATCCAGACTGGTTAGCAGTCACCACTAATACAGGTCTTAGAATATCCAGACTGGTTAGCGGTCATCACTAATACAGGTCTTAGAATATCCAGACTGGTTAGCGGTCATCACTAATACAGGTCTTAGAATATCCAGACTGGTTAGTGGTCATCACTAATACAGGTCTAATACAGACTGGTTAGTGGTCATCACTAATACAGGTCTAATACAGACTGGTTAGTGGTCATCACTAATACAGGTATAATACAGACTGGTTAGTGGTCATCACTAATACAGGTCTTAGAATATCCAGACTGGTTAGCGGTCACCACTAATACAGGTCTTAGAATATCCAGACTGGTTAGCGGTCACCACTAATACAGGTCTTAGAATATCCAGACTGGTTAGCGGTCACCACTAATACAGGTATAATACAGACTGGTTAGCGGTCACCACTAATACAGGTCTTAGAATATCCAGACTGGTTAGCAGTCACCACTAATACAGGTCTTAGAATATCCAGACTGGTTAGCGGTCACCACTAATACAGGTCTTAGAATATCCAGACTGGTTAGCGGTCACCACTAATACAGGTCTTAGAATATCCAGACTGGTTAGCGGTCACCACTAATACAGGTCTTAGAATATCCAGACTGGTTAGCGGTCACCACTAATACAGGTCTTAGAATATCCAGACTGGTTAGCGGTCACCACTAATACAGGTCTTAGAATATCCAGACTGGTTAGCGGTCACCACTAATACAGGTCTTAGAATATCCAGACTGGTTAGCGGTCACCACTAATACAGGTCTTAGAATATCCAGACTGGTTAGCGGTCACCACTAATACAGGTCTTAGAATATCCAGACTGGTTAGCGGTCACCACTAATACAGGTCTTAGAATATCCAGACTGGTTAGCAGTCACCACTAATACAGGTCTTAGAATATCCAGACTGGTTAGCGGTCATCACTAATACAGGTCTTAGAATATCCAGACTGGTTAGCGGTCACCACTAATACAGGTCTTAGAATATCCAGACTGGTTAGCGGTCACCACTAATACAGGTCTAATACAGACTGGTTAGTGGTCACCACTAATACAGGTCTAATACAGACTGGTTAGCGGTCACCACTAATACAGGTCTTAGAATATCCAGACTGGTTAGCGGTCATCACTAATACAGGTCTCAGAATATCCAGACTGGTTAGCGGTCACCACTAATACAGGTCTTAGAATATCCAGACTGGTTAGCAGTCACCACTAATACAGGTCTTAGAATATCCAACAATATGGAACACTCCAACAATATGTGATCCAACCATACGGGACACTCCAACCATACGGGACACTCCAACCATACGGGACACTCCAACCATACGGGACACTCCAACCATACGGGACACTCCAACCATACGGGACACTCCAACCATACGGGACACTCCAACCATACGGGACACTCCAACCATACGGGACACTCCAACCATACGGGACACTCCAACCATACGGGACACTCCAACCATACGGGACACTCCAACCATACGGGACACTCCAACCATACGGAACACTCCAACCATACGGAACACTCCAACCATACGGGACACTCCAACCATACGGGACACTCCAACCATACGGGACACTCCAACCATACGGGACACTCCAACCATACGGGACACTCCAACCATACGGGACACTCCAACCATACGGGACACTCCAACCATACGGAACACTCCAACCATACGGAACACTCCAACCATACGGAACACTCCAACCATACGGAACACTCCAACCATACGGAACACTCCAACCATACGGAACACTATAACATACTATACTCACTGTCTCACTCTCTCACACACACACACTCACTACTCTCACTCGCTCACCTTCTTTCCTTCTGATTGGTCGGGGCTGACGTATGACAGCTTCCTGCGGACGTAAAACAACATGTCGTCCTGTTCCCGCGGCGACAGCTTCTCCATGAAGTACGTGGAGAACATCCATGTCCAGAACACGATGCGGTCGTCCTTAAAACACCCTGGAAGAAAGCACACAGGTCAGAGGTCAGACCTTAAAACACCCTGGAAGAAAGCACACAGGTCAGAGGTCAGACCTTAAAACACCCTGGAACGGTCCTATCACAGTTATCAGAGCAAGAGGAGGACGGGACAGGGCCACTCCTGATTTACAGTCAACTCAAAGAGAAACGGTCTACTGTAATATGTCTAAGTGGATATTGGCTTGTCCTCAGGGAGATGGAATGGAGATTATGTTTAATCTCAGGCTTTCCATCCTAAATGGCACCCATACAGGAAGTACTCACACCCCTTGTCTTATTACACATGTTTTCGTGTTACAGACTACATTTAAATTGATTACATTGACATTTTTTGGGGTCACTGATCTACACACACACGATACTCCACAATACCAAAGTGGAATTCTGTTTTTAGAATTATTTACTAATTTCATTCATAATGAAAAGCTGAAATGTATTGAGTCAATAAGTATTCAACCGCCCTTTGTTATGTCAAGACTAAATACGTTCAGGAGTCAAAATGTGCTGAACAAGTCACATAATAAGTTGCATGGACTCACTCCGTGTGCAATAAAAGTGTTTAATATGATTCATGAATGACTACCTCTTCTCTGTACCCCACACGTACAATTATCTGTGAGGTCCCTCAGTCGAGGAGTGGATTTCAACCACAAAGACTTAGGAGGTTTTGCGTTGCAAAGAATTGGTAGATGGGTAAAAATAAAATAAAAAGCTGACATTGAATATCCGTTAGAGCATGGTGAAGTTACTACACTTCGGATGGTGTATCAATACACCCAGTTACTACAACGATACAGGCGTCCTTCTTAACTCAGTTGCCGAAGAGGAAGGAAACCGCTCAGGAATTTCAATGGTGACTTTAAAACCGTTACAGAGTTTAATGGTTGTGATAGGAGAAAACTGAGGATGGATCAACAACATTGTAGTTACTCCACAATACTAACCCGAAATGACAGAGTGAAAAGAAGGAAGTCTGTACAGAATAAAAAATATTCTAAAAACATGCTTCCTGTTTACAACAAGGCACTAAAGTAAAACTGCAAAAAAAATTGGCTAAGCAATTAACTTTGTCCTGAATACAAAGTGTTATGTTTGGGGCAAATCCAATACAACACATTACTGAGTAATAATCTCCATATTTTCAAGCATAGTGGTGGCTGCATCATGTTATGGCTAAGCACCGGCAAAACCCTAGAGGAAAGTCTGGTTCAGTCTGCTTTCCACCAGACACTGGGAGATGAAGCACCGGCAAAACCCTAGAGGAAAGCCTGGTTCAGTCTGCTTCCCAACAGACACTGGGAGATGAAGCACCGGCAAAACCCTAGAGGAAAGCCTGCTTCAGTCTGCTTTCCACCAGACACTGGGAGATGAAGCACCGGCAAAACCCTAGAGGAAAGCCTGGTTCAGTCTGCTTCCCAACAGACACTGGGAGATGAAGCACCGGCAAAACCCTAGAGGAAAGCCTGCTTCAGTCTGCTTTCCACCAGACACTGAGAGATGAATTCACCTTTCAGCAGGACAATAACCTAAAACACAAGGCCAAACCCTAGAGGAAAGTCTGGTTCAGTCTGCTTTCCAACAGACACTGGGAGATGAATTCACCTTTCAGCAGGACAATAACCTAAAACACAAGGCCAAACCCTAGAGGAAAGTCTGGTTCAGTCTGCTTTCCACCAGACACTGGGAGATGAAGCACCGGCCAAAACCCTAGAGGAAAGCCTGGTTCAGTCTGCTTTCCACCAGACACTGGGAGATGAAGCACCGGCCAAAACCCTAGAGGAAAACCTGGTTCAGTCTGCTTTCCACCAGACACTGAGAGATGAATTCACCTTTCAGCAGGACAATAACCTAAAACACAAGGCCAAACCCTAGAGGAAAGTCTGGTTCAGTCTGCTTTCCACCAGACACAGAGATGAATTCACCTTTCAGCAGGACAATAACCTAAAACACAGGCAAAATCCTAGAGGAAAGTCTGGTTCAGTCTGCTTTCCAACAGACACTGGGACATGAAGCACCGGCCAAAACCCTAGAGGAAAGCCTGCTTCAGTCTGCTTTCCAACAGACACTGAGAGATGAATTCACCTTTCAGCAGGACAACAACCTAAAACACAAGGCCAAACCCTAGAGGAAAGCCTGCTTCAGTCTGCTTTCCACCAGACACTGGGAGATGAATTCACCTTTCAGCAGGACAACAACCTAAAACACAAGGCCAAACCCTAGAGGAAAACCTGGTTCAGTCTGCTTTCCACCAGACACTGGGAGATGAATTCACCTTTCAGCAGGACAACAACCTAAAACACAAGACCAAATCTACACCGGAGTTGCTTACCAAGAACAAAGTGAATGTTCCTGAGTGGCCGAGTTAGTTTTCACTTAAATCTGCTTGAAAATCTAATGGCAAGACCTGAAAATGGCTGTCTAGCAATGATCAACAACCAACTTGACAGAGCTTGAAAAAAAATAAAAAATAATAAAAAAGGGCAAATATTGCACAATTCAGATGTGGAAAGTTCTTAGAGACTTACCCAGAAAGACTCACAGCTGTAATCACTGCCAAATGTGATTGATTCTAACATGTATTGACTCAGGGGGTTGAATAATTATCATCTAATCAAGATATAGAAGTGCTTTACAAATGTTAGAATTTGTAAAGCATATTTTGTGTAGGTCGTTGACAAAAAAAAAATGACAACTGAATCCATTTTAATCCCACTTCCACAACAACATGTGGAAGAAGTCAAGGAGTGTGAATACTTCCTGAAAGCTCTGTATATTATGCACTACTTTTGACCAGAGCCCATAGGCTCAGTAGTTTCCATTCCATATAGTTTCACTGGTGCACTATATAGGCAATAGGGCCACCATTTTGGAGACAGACCGGGTTCTTCTCTAATGGAGGGAAGCAGCTTCTGACACAAAATGGCCACTCAGTTTAACTGCTCATTCGGAGAAACACATCCGTGCCATTTCATTACAGTGAGATTCAATTCAGTGGAACTTAAATCTACTGAAGCGCTGTCTGACTTTGTTTGCTTCCATTTTGGAAATTCATTATCGTTGACAAATAACATGACATCAACATGGTTTAAATAACTTGTATTTATGTGTGTACATTATTCAAAGAATATCTCCTGATCCCTTAAAGCTGAAACCATAAATGCTGAATCTGAAGCCTTGGTTCCTCTCAGACGAGTCTAGTTTCTACAGACAGAACGACAGGGAACTGAAATACCACTACATTTCATGATCCCGATTTTTGTATTTAACCTTTAGTCAGTTAAGAACAAATGATTACATTTACAATGGACGGCCTCCCCCGGCCAAACCCGGACGACACTGGGCCGATTGTGCGCCGCCCCCTACGGGACTCCCGATCACGGCCGCTTGTGATTCAGCCTGGATTCGAACCAGAGTGTCTGTGACGCCTCTAGCACTGAGTCTTAGACCGCTGCGCCACTCGGGAGCCCTCCAACACACACAATCTGACAGCGCTGCTAAACATTTCCCAGAATGCAGCCAGCATATCACATCTACCTGGGAGGCTGAGGTAACAGACACTTCAGCAGAATCTGAAACCTCCAGCCAATCGGACGCTGCTTCCAGGAAACCTCCTACTCATCATCAACGACTTCTCCGTCTGACAGAGACTCAGGCTACTGAGGATAGTCACACACGCACGCACGCACGCACGCACGCACGCACGCACGCACGCACGCACGCACGCACGCACGCACGCACGCACGCACGCACGCACGCACACACATACACACAGGCTAGTCATCAGTGACCACGACTCACCCACCATCACCTGACTGCTCTCATGAACAACACCCACCCCCCCCCCACCCATCACCCACCCATCACCCATCACCTGACTGCTCTCATGAACACCCCCCCACCCCCCCACCCACCCATCACCCACCATCACCTGACTGCTCTCATGAACAACACCCACCCCCCCCCCCACCCATCACCCATCACCCACCACCCCCCCCCCACCCATCACCCACCATCACCTGACTGCTCTCATGAACAACAAGAGCGCACAGTATCGCCTCTAGAGTGGCGCAGTGGTTTAAGGCGTCACTACAGCCCCGGGGTTCGATCCCAGGGTGTGTCACAACCGGCCGTGAACGGGAAACCTATGAGGCAGGCGCACAATTGTCCCAGATTCATCCGGGTTAGGGGAGGGTTTGGCCGGCCAGGATATCCTTGTCCCATCGCGGTCTAGCGACTCCTTGTGGCGGGCCGGGCACATGCAAGCTGACTTCATCATTGGATGGTGTTTCCTCCGACACATTGGTGTCAGACCTGTCAGACCTGTCAGTCATTACAGACCTCAGAAAGATATTTATAACCTGCCAGATACACTAGTCCATGTCAGCTAACATTTTTTAAGGCCATAGATTGTCAAAACGTTTGAGTCACGCAAATATCACAAGCATACACATTACACATGGCACTATCGTTGCCCCTAGCAACCAGTACTGAAGACACCTCCCTTACATTGCCCCTAGCGACAGGTACTGAAGACACCTCCCTCACATTGCCCCTAGCGACCAGTACTGAAGACACCTCCCTCACATTGCCCCTAGCGACCAGGACTGAAGACACCTCCCTCACGTTGCCCCTAGCGACCAGTACTGAAGACACCTCCCTGTCATTGCCCCTAGCGACCAGGACTGAAGACACCTCCCTCACATTGCCCCTAGCGACCAGTACTGAAGACACCTCCCTCACATTGCCCCTAGCGACCAGTACTGAAGACACCTCCCTGTCATTGCCCCTAGCAACCAGTACTGAAGACACCTCCCTGTCATTGCCCCTAGCGACCAGGACTGAAGACACCTCCCTCACGTTGCCCCTAGCGACCAGGACTGAAGACTCCTCCCTCACGTTGCCCCTAGCGACCAGGACTGAAGACTCCTCCCTCACGTTGTCCCTAGCAACCAGGACTGAAGACACCTACCGACATTGAGGACCTGGACAAACATTGAATACCAAAGTGGATCTGGTGTGACCTGGACAAACATTGAATACCAAAGTGGATCTGGTGTGACCTGGACAAACATTGAATACTAAAGTGGATCTGGTGTGACCTGGACAAACATTGAATACTAAAGTGGATCTGATGTGACCTGGACAAACATTGAATACTAAAGTGGATCTGATGTGACCTGGACAAACATTGAATATTGAAGTGGATCTGGTGTGACCTGGACAAACATTGAATACCAAAGTGGATCTGGTGTGACCTGGACAAACATTGAATACCAAAGTGGATCTGATGTGACCTGGACAAACATTGAATACCAAAGTGGATCTGGTGTGACCTGGACAAACATTGAATATTGAAGTGGATCTGGTGTGACCTGGACAAACATTGTGCAGGTCACATTGGTCTGGTCTGGTCTCCAGAGTCAGTTAGTGTTGAGGAGAAGAGACAGAGACAGGAAGCTACCTCTGGTCTGGTCTCCAGAGTCAGTTAGGAGTGGATGACCTTGTTCTTAAAAGACGGGAGAGACGCTGCCAGCACAGTTGGACACAGGAGAGGGAGAGTCAGGAAGTGAAACCCTAAGCTTTAACTTCGCCGGGTAATAGAGCGTGGAGAGAGAGAGAGATAAGAGAACAGAACCTCTACCCAGCCATCCCGTGCTGTTTCACGCCACAACAGAACCTCTACCCAGCCATCCCGTGCTGTTTCACGTCACAACAGAACCTCTACCCAGCCATCCCGTGCTGTGTCACGTCACAACAGACCCTCTACCCAGCCATCCCGTGCTGTGTCACGTCACAACAGACCCTCTACCCAGCCATCCCTTGCTGTGTCACGTCACAACAGACCCTCTACCCAGCCATCCCGTGCTGTGTCACGTCACAACAGACCCTCTACCCAGCCATCCCTTGCTGTGTCACGTCACAACAGACCCTCTACCCAGCCATCCCTTGCTGTGTCACGTCACAACAGACCCTCTACCCAGCCATCCCGTGCGGTGTCACGTCACAACAGACCCTCTACCCAGCCATCCCTTGCTGTGTCACGTCACAACAGACCCTCTACCCAGCCATCCCGTGCTGTGTCACGTCACAACAGACCCTCTACCCAGCCATCCCGTGCTGTGTCACGTCACAACAGACCCTCTACCCTGCCATCCCTTGTGTCACAACAGAACCTCTACCCAGCCATCCCTTGCTGTTTCACGTCACAACAGAACCTCTACAACTCTTTCCCCCTGATGCTGATTGGAGGAGAGAATCCCCACTGAGGATGTTCATCACTGTGTGGCTCAGGCTCCGTGCCAAATGGCACCCTATTCTTATATAGAGCAAGGAGAGCAGAGAGACGAGAAAGGAGAGCAGAGAGACGAGAAAGGAGAGTAGTAGAGACGAGAAAGGAGAGTAGTAGAGACGAGAAAGGAGAGTAGTAGAGACGAGAAAGGAGAGTAGTAGAGACGAGAAAGGAGAGTAGTAGAGACGAGAAAGGAGAGCAGAGAGACGAGAAAGGAGAGCAGAGAGACGAGAAAAGAGAGCAGAGAGACGAGAAAGGAGAGCAGAGAGACGAGAAAGGAGAGCAGAGACGAGAAAGGAGAGCGTAGAGACGAGAAAGGAGAGCAGTAGAGACGAGAAAGGAGAGCAGAGAGACGAGAAAGGAGAGCAGAGACGAGAAAGGAGAGCAGAGAGACGAGAAAGGAGAGCAGAGACGAGAAAGGAGAGCAGAGACGAGAAAGGAGAGCAGAGACGAGAAAGGAGAGCAGAGACGAGAAAGGAGAGCAGAGAGACGAGAAAGGATAGCAGTAGAGACGAGAAAGGAGAGCAGAGAGACGAGAAAGGAGAGCAGAGAGACGAGAAAGGAGAGCAGAGAGACGAGAAAGGAGAGCAGAGAGACGAGAAAGGAGAGCAGAGAGACGAGAAAGGAGAGCAGAGAGACGAGAAAGGAGAGCAGAGAGACGAGAAAGGAGAGCAGAGAGACGAGAAAGGAGAGCAGAGAGACGAGAAAGGAGAGCAGAGAGACGAGAAAGGAGAGCAGAGAGACGAGAAAGGAGAGCAGAGAGACGAGAAAGGAGAGCAGAGAGACGAGAAAGGAGAGCAGAGAGACGAGAAAGGAGAACAGAGAGACGAGAAAGGAGAACAGAGAGACGAGAAAGGAGAGCAGAGAGACGAGAAAGGAGAGCAGAGAAACGAGAAAGGAGAGCAGAGAGACGAGAAAGGAGAGCAGAGAGACGAGAAAGGAGAGCAGAGAGACGAGAAAGGAGAGCAGAGAGACGAGAAAGGAGAGCAGAGAGACGAGAAAGGAGAGCAGAGAGACGAGAAAGGAGAGCAGAGAGACGAGAAAGGAGAGCAGAGAGACGAGAAAGGAGAGCAGAGAGACGAGAAAGGAGAGCAGAGAGACGAGAAAGGAGAGCAGAGAGACGAGAAAGGAGAGCAGAGAGACGAGAAAGGAGAGCGAGAAAGGAGAGCAGAGACGAGAAAGGAGAGCAGAGACGAGAAAGGAGAGCAGAGAGACGAGAAAGGAGAGCAGAGACGAGAAAGGAGAGCAGAGACGAGAAAGGAGAGCAGAGAGACGAGAAAGGAGAGCAGAGAGACGAGAAAGGAGAGCAGAGAGACGAGAAAGGAGAGCAGAGACGAGAAAGGAGAGCAGAGAGACGAGAAAGGAGAGCAGAGAGACGAGAAAGGAGAGTAGAGAGACGAGAAAGGAGAGCAGAGAGACGAGAAAGGAGAGCAGAGAGACGAGAAAGGAGAGCAGAGAGACGAGAAAGGAGAGCAGAGAGACGAGAAAGGAGAGAGTAGGGTGCCATTTGGGACAACCTGAGCCTGGAGGAGGACAGAGGAGAACTCTGATTCCAAATCAATACCTCTTCCACACCCGAGGAACACAAGACTGGCTATAAGTGACAGACACACTGCTGTCTGGCAGATAGTGAGACAATCCTGGAGACGACTGATGAGTTTGTCCTTGTCCTGCAGTGTTGTCCTCTGTTCTCCCCTCCTCTATATCTGGCCCGTCATGGAAAAACAACGAGGGAGAGAGGGGGGAGGTAGAGAGAGGGAGAGGAGTGGGAGAGAGAGGAGAGAGGGAGAGGAGTGGGAGAGAGAGGAGTGGGAGAGAGAGGAGTGGGAGAGAGAGGAGTGGGAGAGAGAGGAGTGGGAGAGAGAGGAGTGGGAGAGAGAGGAGTGGGAGAGAGGGAGGGAGAGAGAAAGAGAGGGGAGGGAGGGAGGGAGCGAGAGGGGGGAGGGAGCGAGCGAGAGGGGGGAGGGAGCGAGCGAGAGGGGGGTGAGGAGAGGGGGAGAGAGAGGAGGGAGGAGAGGGGGAAGGTGAGAGGGGAGGAGGGAGGGAGGAGAGGGGGAGAGAGGAAAGGGGGAGAGCGAGGTGAGGAAGGTTTCTCCAGGATGCTGACAGCAGCAGGAAGTGACCTCTGATCTGTCCTCTGGACTCAACCATGAGATCACTGTTTCTCCCTTCACAGCCTTCTGCACTCCCCTCACTACACAGGACAGGAGAGGAGAGGGGGAGAGAGGGGGAGAGAGGTGAGGAGGGAGGGAGGAGAGGGGGAGAGAGGGAGGGAGAGAGGAGGGAGGAGAGGGAGGGAGGAGAGGGGGTGAGGTGAGGAGGGAGGGAGGAGAGGGGGTGAGGTGAGGAGGGAGGGAGGAGAGGGGGTGAGGTGAGGAGGGAGGGAGGAGAGGGGGTGAGGTGAGGAGGGAGGGAGGAGAGGGGGTGAGGTGAGGAGGGAGGGAGGAGAGGGGGGGAGGTGAGGAGGGAGGGAGGAGAGGGGGTGAGGTGAGGAGGGAGGGAGGAGAGGGGGTGAGGTGAGGAGGGAGGGAGGAGAGGGGGTGAGGTGAGGAGGGAGGGAGGGAGGAGAGCCTGCTGTTTTCCGACAAGATGCAACACAGACACAAGAAGCCTCCTACCTAGAACAGTAGCCTTGAGGAGCCTGGTCTAAAGTAGTACCCTATTAGGGAATAGGGCTCTGGTCTATAGTAGTGCACTATATAGGGAACACACATCTCTTTCCACAGGGCCGTGGGGTGAGACAGGGCCGTGGGGTGAGACAGGGCAGTGGGGTGAGACAGGGCCGTGGGGTGAGACAGGGCAGTGGGGTGAGACAGGGCCGTGGGGTGAGACAGGGCCGTGGGGTGAGACAGGGACCCTCTTCAACACAAACACACTTAGAAAAACAAAGTCGTTCAATTCTACAACAACATAAAAGGAAGCGATTCCCAAACCTTCCATAACAAAGACATCACCTACAGAGAGATGAACCTGGCCACTGTGACTGAACCAAACTTAAGGAAAGCTTTGACTATGTACAGACTCAGTGAGCATAGCCTTGCTATTGAGAAAGGCCGCCGTAGGCAGACCTGGCTCTCAAGAGAAGACAGGCTATGTGCAACACTGCCTACAAAATGAGGTGGAAACTGAGCTGCACTTCCTAACCTCCTGCCAAATGTATGACCATATTAGAGAGACATATTTCCCTCAGATTACACAGATCCACAAAGAATTTGAAAACAAACCCAATCTTGATAAACTCCCATATCTACTGGGTGAAATACCACAGTGTGACATCACAGCAACAAGATGTGTGACCTGTTGTCACAAGAAAAGGTCAACCAGTGAAGAACAAACACCATTGTAAATACAACCCATATTTATGTTTATTTATTTTCCCTTTTGTACTTTAACCATTTGCACATCATTACAACACTGTATATATACACATAATGACATTTGTAATGTCCCTATTTAAACCATTTTTTAAAAATGTGAGTGTAATGTTTACTGTTAATTTTTTTAAATTATCTATTTCAATTGCTTTGGCAATGTAAACATACGTTTCCCATGTCAATAAAGCCCTTCCATTGAGAGTGTGGATGCAGGGAGGGCCGTGGTTGGTGTCAGGAGAGAGTGTGTCTTGGTGCTGTGTTTACACATGATCAGTGAGTCTGCTTGATGACTGTAGACTCGGGAACACATGTGCCAACAAACAGACGTCTCGAGAACTGTGTAAATCTCTCTCGGACAAACAGACGTCTCGAGAACTGTGTAAATCTCTCTCGGACAAACAGACGTCTCGAGAACTGTGGAAATCTCTCTCGGACAAACAGACATCTCGAGAACTGTGTAAATCTCTCTCGGACAAACAGACGTCTCGAGAACTGTGTAAATCTCTCTCGGACAAACAGACGTCTCGAGAACTGTGTAAATCTCTCTCGGACAAACAGACGTCTCGAGAACTGTGTAAATCTCTCTCGGACAAACAGACGTCTCGAGAACTGTGTAAATCTCTCTCGGACAAACAGACGTCTCGAGAACTGTGTAAATCTCTCTCGGACAAACAGACGTCTCGAGAACTGTGTAAATCTCTCTCGGACAAACAGACGTCTCGAGGACTGTGTAAATCTCTCTCGGACAAACAGACGTCTCGAGAACTGTGTAAATCTCTCTCGGACAAACAGACGTCTCGAGGACTGTGGAAATCTCTCTCGGACAAACAGACGTCTCGAGAACTGTGGAAATCTCTCTCGGACAAACAGACGTCTCGAGAACTGTGGAAATCTCTCTCGGACAAGGTTTTATAAAGACTATTTACTGGTCCGTGGTGTGTAATGAGGAGCAACCAGAAGCTGCACTTTGCAGTTACTAATCAGCACCTAGTAAGAAAATAACTATAAAAAAAACATTAAATCCCTGTTGATTGATTGATATGGTTACGGTTGAGAGGGATGAGGCAAAAGGAATCGCAAATAAGTCTGGCTGTACAGCCGGATTGGCAAACGTACCGCAAATTTAGAAATCATGTGACTAAACAGAACAAAAATTAAACAGAAACTACACTATGAAACAAAGATAAATAACATAAAATAATGACAGTTAAAAGCTTTATTGTTGTCTATCAACAACAACAAGCCACCGGGGTCTGACAACTTGGATGGAAAATTACGGAGGATAATAGCGGATGATATGGCCACTCCTATTTGCCATGTTTTCCAAATCTAAGCCTACTAGAAAGTCTGCCCCCTCAGGCCTGGAGGGAAGCTAACGTAATCATCCTGTTGCCAACCCTGTTACCAACCCTTATTAAGGGGTTGGTAACAGGCTGATTATTGGCTCAAACAGCCAACCAATCATCCTGTTGCCAACCCTGTTACGCCGATGCTGGATAAGAGGTAGAAGGAGAGGGGCCCTAGTCTGACTGAGGAGGCGTGCATCACATCCACAGCTTCAGAGTATATTACTCGCTAACCTTCAGTCCCTGGACAATAAAGTAGACGAGTTCAGTGCGAGGATATCCTTCCAGAGAGATATCATGGACTGTAACATACTCGTGTTTTACGGAATCTTGGCTCTCTTGGGATATATTGTCCCTGTCCATTCAGCCAGCAGGGTCCTCCGTCCATCGCGCAGACAGGAAGCAAGAACTCTCCGGGTAAAAGAAAGGTGGAGAAGTGTTTCATGATTAACTAGTCATGGTATGATCCCAGAGAGACGTTGATAAAGTGCCGGTCTATATACGGAGTACGGCTCCTCTCCCAGAGAGACGATGATAAAGCGCCGGTCTATATACGGAGTACGGCTCCTCTCCCAGAGAGACGATGATAAAGCGCCGGTCTCTATACGGAGTACGGCTCCTCTCCCAGAGAGACGATGATAAAGCGCCGGTCTATATACAGAGTACGGCTCCTCTCCCAGAGAGACGTTGATAAAGCGCCGGTCTCTATACGGAGTACGGCTCCTCTCCCAGAGAGACGTTGATAAAGCGCCGGTCTCTATACGGAGTACGGCTCCTCTCCCAGAGAGACGTTGATAAAGCGCCGGTCTCTATACGGAGTACGGCTCCTCTCCCAGAGAGACGTTGATAAAGCGCCGGTCTCTATACGGAGTACGGCTCCTCTCCCAGAGAGACGTTGATAAAGCGCCGGTCTATATACGGAGTACGGCTCCTCTCCCAGAGAGACGTTGATAAAGCGCCGGTCTCTATACGGAGTACGGCTCCTCTCCCAGAGAGACGTTGATAAAGCGCCGGTCTCTATACGGAGTACGGCTCCTCTCCCAGAGAGACGTTGATAAAGCGCCGGTCTCTATACGGAGTACGGCTCCTCTCCCAGAGAGACGTTGATAAAGCGCCGGTCTCTATACGGAGTACGGCTCCTCTCCCAGAGAGACGTTGATAAAGCGCCGGTCTCTATACGGAGTACGGCTCCTCTCCCAGAGAGCCGTTGATAAAGCGCCGGTCTCTATACGGAGTACGGCTCCTCTCCCAGAGAGCCGTTGATAAAGCGCCGGTCTCTATACGGAGTACGGCTCCTCTCCCAGAGAGCCGTTGATAAAGCGCCGGTCTCTATACGGAGTACGGCTCCTCTCCCAGAGAGACGTTGATAAAGCGCCGGTCTCTATACGGAGTACGGCTCCTCTCCCAGAGAGACGTTGATAAAGCGCCGGTCTCTATACGGAGTACGGCTCCTCTCCCAGAGAGACGTTGATAAAGCGCCGGTCTCTATACGGAGTACGGCTCCTCTCCCAGAGAGACGTTGATAAAGCGCCGGTCTCTATACGGAGTACGGCTCCTCTCCCAGAGAGACGTTGATAAAGCGCCGGTCTCTATACGGAGTACGGCTCCTCTCCAGAGAGACGTTGATAAAGCGCCGGTCTCTATACGGAGTACGGCTCCTCTCCCAGAGAGACGTTGATAAAGCGCCGGTCTCTATACGGAGTACGGCTCCTCTCCCAGAGAGACGTTGATAAAGCGCCGGCCTCTATACGGAGTACGGCTCCTCTCCCAGAGAGACGATGATAAAGCGCCGGTCTCTATACGGAGTACGGCTCCTCTCCCAGAGAGACGTTGATAAAGCGCCGGTCTATATACGGAGTACGGCTCCTCTCCCAGAGAGACGATGATAAAGCGCCGGTCTATATACGGAGTACGGCTCCTCTCCCAGAGAGACGTTGATAAAGCGCCGGTCTCTATACGGAGTACGGCTCCTCTCCCAGAGAGACGTTGATAAAGCGCCGGTCTATATACGGAGTACGGCTCCTCTCCCAGAGAGACGTTGATAAAGCGCCGGTCTCTATACGGAGTACGGCTCCTCTCCCAGAGAGACGTTGATAAAGCGCCGGTCTCTATACGGAGTACGGCTCCTCTCCCAGAGAGACGTTGATAAAGCGCCGGTCTATATACGGAGTACGGCTCCTCTCCCAGAGAGACGTTGATAAAGCGCCGGTCTCTATACGGAGTACGGCTCCTCTCCCAGAGAGACGATGATAAAGCGCCGGTCTATATACGGAGTACGGCTCCTCTCCCAGAGAGACGTTGATAAAGCGCCGGTCTATATACGGAGTACGGCTCCTATCCCAGAGAGACGATGATAAAGCGCCGGTCTATATACGGAGTACGGCTCCTCTCCCAGAGAGACGTTGATAAAGCGCCGGTCTATATACGGAGTACGGCTCCTCTCCCAGAGAGACGTTGATAAAGCGCCGGTCTCTATACGGAGTACGGCTCCTCTCCCAGAGAGACGTTGATAAAGCGCCGGTCTATATACGGAGTACGGCTCCTCTCCCAGAGAGACGATGATAAAGCGCCGGTCTATATACGGAGTACGGCTCCTCTCCCAGAGAGTGGAACTCTACATCAGGTCTGTTCTGTTCTAGAACACTGATCTCCTCTGTTCTAGAACACTGATCTCCTCTGTTCTAGAACACTGATCTCCTCTGTTCTAGAACAGTGCTCTGTTCTGTTCCTGAACACGGTTCTAGAACACCTCATGACAACAAGAGAAGTAGAATCACCTAAATCTATTCTTGTGTTTCCTCAGTCAAAATGTTAAGCTATAATGTGACTAGTTCAACTATTTCAGTTGACGTTATACTACAACAGCAGCACTCTGATGTGGTCTGTCAAACAGGGAACTACAACATACAACACATACTGTTGTCACAGAGGAACACACACAGCCAGACATGGTACCTCGTCAAAGAGATTAGACAGATTTGACAACACCTTGGTTATCTCTAACCTTTAAAACACTGTAACCTTTAATAACCTTTAATAACCTTTGGAAAGCCCTGGTCAGAGGGGAAGCCCTGGTCAGAGGGGAAGCCCTGGTCAGAAGGGAAAGCCCTGGTCAGAAGGGAAAGCCCTGGTCAGAAGGGAAAGCCCTGGTCAGAAGGGAAAGCCCTGGTCAGAGGGAAGCCCTGGTCAGAGGGAAGCCCTGGTCAGAGGGAAGCCCTGGTCAGAGGGGAAGCCCTGGTCAGAGGGGAAGCCCTGGTCAGAGGGGAAGCCCTGGTCAGAGGGGAAGCCCTGGTCAGAGGGGAAGCCCTGGTCAGAGGGAAAGCCCTGGTCAGAGGGAAAGCCCTGGTCAGAGGGGAAGCCCTGGTCAGAGGGGAAGCCCTGGTCAGAGGGAAGGGAAGCCCTGGTCAGAGGGAAGGGAAGCCCTGGTCAGAGGGAAGGGAAGCCCTGGTCAGAGGGAAGGGAAGCCCTGGTCAGAGGGAAGGGAAAGCCCTGGTCAGAGGGGAAGCCCTGGTCAGAGGGGAAGCCCTGGTCAGAGGGGAAGCCCTGGTCAGAGGGGAAGCCCTGGTCAGAGGGGAAGCCCTGGTCAGAGGGGAAGCCCTGGTCAGAGGGGAAGCCCTGGTCAGAGGGAAAGCCCTGGTCAGAGGGGAAGCCCTGGTCAGAGGGAAGCCCTGGTCAGAGGGAAGCCCTGGTCAGAGGGAAGGGAAGCTTTCACAGCGGATGATGCTGTTCCTGTTTTTAAATCCCACATAGAAAAGGGTTCTGCACTGTGGCCCTGTGTCTGGTGATGGGGTGGAGGGGGACACTGTGGCCCTGTCTGGTGATGGGGTGCAGGGGGACACTGTGGCCCTGTGTCTGGTGATGGGGTGGAGGGGGACACTGTGGTCCTGTCTGGTGATGGGGGTGGAGGGGGACACTGTGGTCCTGTCTGGTGATGGGGTGGAGGGGGACACTGTGGTCCTGTCTGGTGATGGGGTGGAGGGGGACACTGTGGTCCTGTCTGGTGATGGGGTGGAGGGGGACACTGTGGCCCTGTCTGGTGATGGGGTGGAGGGGGACACTGTGTCTGGTGATGGGGTGGAGGGGGACACTGTGGCCCTGTCTGGTGATGGGGTGGAGGGGGACACTGTGGCCCTGTCTGGTGATGGGGTGGAGGGGGACACTGTGGCCCTGTCTGGTGATGGGGTGGAGGGGGACACTGTGGCCCTGTGTCTGGTGATGGGGTGGAGGGGGACACTGTGGTCCTGTCTGGTGATGGGGTGGAGGGGGACACTGTGGTCCTGTCTGGTGATGGGGTGGAGGGGGACACTGTGGCCCTGTGTCTGGTGATGGGGTGGAGGGGGACACTGTGGCCCTGTGTCTGGTGATGGGGTGGAGGGGGACACTGCTTGGCACTGTGTCTGGTGATGGGGTGGAGGGGGACACTGCTTGGCACTGTGTCTGGTGATGGGGTGGAGGGGGACACTGTGGCCCTGTCTGGTGATGGGGTGGAGGGGGACACTGCTTGGCACTGTGTCTGGTGATGGGGTGGAGGGGGACACTGCTTGGCACTGTGTCTGGTGATGGGGTGGAGGGGGACACTGTGGCCCTGTCTGGTGATGGGGTGGAGGGGGACACTGTGGCCCTGTCTGGTGATGGGGTGGAGGGGGACACTGTGGCCCTGTCTGGTGATGGGGTGGAGGGGGACACTGTGGCACTGTGTCTGGTGATGGGGTGGAGGGGGACACTGTGGCCCTGTGTCTGGTGATGGGGTGGAGGGGGACACTGCTTGGCACTGTGTCTGGTGATGGGGTGGAGGGGGACACTGTGGCCCTGTGTCTGGTGATGGGGTGGAGGGGGACACTGCTTGGCACTGTGTCTGGTGATGGGGTGGAGGGGGACACTGCTTGGCACTGTGTCTGGTGATGGGGTGGAGGGGGACACTGCTTGGCACTGTGTCTGGTGATGGGGTGGAGGGGGACACTGCTTGGCACTGTGTCTGGTGATGGGGTGGAGGGGGACACTGCTTGGCACTGTGTCTGGTGATGGGGTGGAGGGGGACACTGCTTGGCACTGTGTCTGGTGATGGGGTGGAGGGGGACACTGCTTGGCACTGTGTCTGGTGATGGGGTGGAGGGGGACACTGCTTGGCACTGTGTCTGGTGATGGGGTGGAGGGGGACACTGCTTGGCACTGTGTCTGGTGATGGGGTGGAGGGGGACACTGCTTGGCACTGTGTCTGGTGATGGGGTGGAGGGGGACACTGCTTGGCACTGTGTCTGGTGATGGGGTGGAGAGGGACACTGCTTGGCCCTGTGTCTGGTGATGGGGTGGAGGGGGACACTGTGGCCCTGTCTGGTGATGGGGTGGAGGGGGACACTGTGGTCCTGTCTGGTGATGGGGTGGAGGGGGACACTGTGGCCCTGTGTCTGGTGAGGGGGTGGAGGGGGACACTGTGGCCCTGTGTCTGGTGATGGGGTGGAGGGGGACACTGTGGCACTGTGTCTGGTGATGGGGTGGAGGGGGACACTGCTTGGCACTGTGTCTGGTGATGGGGTGGAGGGGGACACTGCTTGGCACTGTGTCTGGTGATGGGGTGGAGGGGGACACTGCTTGGCACTGTGTCTGGTGATGGGGTGGAGGGGGACACTGTGGCCCTGTGTCTGGTGATGGGGTGGAGGGGGACACTGCTTGGCCCTGTGTCTGGTGATGGGGTGGAGGGGGACACTGCTTGGCCCTGTGTCTGGTGATGGGGTGGAGGGGGACACTGCTTGGCCCTGTGTCTGGTGATGGGGTGGAGGGGGACACTGCTTGGCCCTGTGTCTGGTGATGGGGTGGAGGGGGACACTGCTTGGCACTGTGTCTGGTGATGGGGTGGAGGGGGACACTGCTTGGCCCTGTGTCTGGTGATGGGGTGGAGGGGGACACTGTGGCCCTGTGTCTGGTGATGGGGTGGAGGGGGACACTGCTTGGCACTGTGTCTGGTGATGGGGTGGAGGGGGACACTGCTTGGCCCTGTGTCTGGTGATGGGGTGGAGGGGGACACTGTGGCCCTGTGTCTGGTGATGGGGTGGAGGGGGACACTGCTTGGCACTGTCTGGTGATGGGGTGGAGGGGGACACTGCTTGGCACTGTGTCTGGTGATGGGGTGGAGGGGGACACTGTGGCCCTGTGTCTGGTGATGGGGTGGAGGGGGACACTGTGGCCCTGTGTCTGGTGATGGGGTGGAGGGGGACACTGCTTGGCACTGTGTCTGGTGATGGGGTGGAGGGGGACACTGTGGCCCTGTGTCTGGTGATGGGGTGGAGGGGGACACTGCTTGGCACTGTGTCTGGTGATGGGGTGGAGGGGGACACTGCTTGGCACTGTGTCTGGTGATGGGGTGGAGGGGGACACCGCTTGGCACTGTGTCTGGTGATGGGGTGGAGGGGGACACTGTGGCCCTGTGTCTGGTGATGGGGTGGAGGGGGACACTGTGGCCTTGTGTCTGGTGATGGGGTGGAGGGGGACACTGCTTGGCACTGTGTCTGGTGATGGGGTGGAGGGGGACACTGTGGCCCTGTCTGGTGATGGGGTGGAGGGGGACACTGTGGCCCTGTGTCTGGTGATGGGGTGGAGGGGGACACTGCTTGGCACTGTGTCTGGTGATGGGGTGGAGGGGGACACTGCTTGGTAAATCACCACGTTTCTAGTGTAGAATTCAGATCAGTGTTCTGAGGTTATCCCTCAGATTATCCTGTTGAACCAATTACTTTTTGGAGACTAGATGTTCCATTCACATTCACCTTGACACTCAGACAGATAATCCTGTCTTCAGTCCACATTGGTCATACAGTATACGAGGAGAGGCAGGTAGCCTAGTGGGTTAGAGGAGAGGCAGGTAGCCTAGTGGGTTAGAGGAGAGGCAGGTAGCCTAGTGGGTTAGAGGAGGCAGGTAGCCTAGTGGTTTAGAGGAGGCAGGTAGCCTAGTGGTTTAGAGGAGAGGCAGGTAGCCTAGTGGTTTAGAGGAGAGGCAGGTAGCCTAGTGGTTTAGAGGAGAGGCAGGTAGCCTAGTGGTTTAGAGGAGGCAGGTAGCCTAGTGGGTTAGAGGAGAGGCAGGTAGCCTAGTGGTTAGAGGAGGCAGGTAGCCTAGTGGTTAGAGGTGGCAGGTAGCCTAGTGGGTTAGAGGAGAGGCAGGTAGCCTAGTGGGTTAGAGGAGAGGCAGGTAGCCTAGTGGTTAGAGGTGGCAGGTAGCCTAGTGGGTTAGAGGTGGCAGGTAGCCTAGTGGGTTAGAGGAGAGGCAGGTAGCCTAGTGGTTAGAGGAGAGGCAGGTAGCCTAGTGGGTTAGAGGAAGCAGGTAGCCTAGTGGGTTAGAGGAGGCAGGTAGCCTAGTGGGTTAGAGGAGGCAGGTAGCCTAGTGGGTTAGAGGAGAGGCAGGTAGCCTAGTGGTTAGAGGAGGCAGGTAGCCTAGTGGTTAGAGGTGGCAGGTAGCCTAGTGGGTTAGAGGAGAGGCAGGTAGCCTAGTGGGTTAGAGGAGAGGCAGGTAGCCTAGTGGCTTAGAGGAGAGGCAGGTAGCCTAGTGGCTTAGAGGAGAGGCAGGTAGCCTAGTGGCTTAGAGGAGAGGCAGGTAGCCTAGTGGCTTAGAGGAGAGGCAGGTAGCCTAGTGGTTAGAGAGTTGGGCCAGTAACAAAGGATGCTGGATCGAATCCCCGAGCTGACAAGGTAAAAATCTGTCGTTCTGCCCCTGAACAAGGCAGTTAACCCACTGTTCCCCGATAGGTCGTCATTGTAAATAATAATTTGCTCTTAACTGACTTGCCTAGTTAAATAAAAGGTTAAATAAATAAAATACTGTATTCACAGTACTGACAGTAGAATAGACCTGCCTAGTTACAAAAGGCTCATTTTACAGGAAGGTGTTATCTTGAACAGCACAACATGGATGTTCCTAAGAACACAGGATATCCTGTTAGCCGTTGTATATTGGCCATATCCCACACCCCCCCTCGTGCCTCATCGCCAACTAGAGGCATGTTGACGAGCGTGGGGTGTAATCCCTAGGAGGCAAACGGAAACAGAGGTGCTGAAACGTAGAGGGACACACCTGAAATTGTGCAAAGTTTCTTGTTTTTTCCCCAATGTGCACTAATGAATACACCCGTTCTGTTTCCACACCAGATGCTTTCTGGCTGCTTTTAAAAGATTAATGATTCGGGTTGGTTTTTATTTATGAATAACCTCGCTGGAGCTCATCTGCCCTTCATATGATAATCTGCCTTGAGGCAGGTGTGCAGCTGTGGGTGACATTACAATGAGAATGGACTCTCTCAGGAGGCAGCGACGGTACAGAAACATTGAAAAAAACAACAGTTACTGATGTTGATGCTAATTCATGATCCAAGTTCCCCTACGGTTGCTGTCGTATCGCCTGAAACATCAATGTTTCTATCATGTGGTTTTCAAAAAGGTCCAAAAATTAACTTCCTGATGCCAAAGTTGAACACCCAGATATCAACAGATATAATCCCCCTCCCTTCTCCTGGCCAGGGACAAGTCTGGTGGCCTGGGGATTCAATAATATTCACATGGATATCACAAGTTGTACAACACTATAGCCGACTGTCAAGGGCCAGAGGCTACCTCATTCCTCATCAGTCCCCTGGTAGGAGCACTATGATACACACAGACAACACTATAGCCGACTGTTAAGGGCCAGAGAATACCTCATTCCTCATCAGTCCCCTGGTAGGTGCACTATGATACACACAGACAACACTATAGCCGACTGTTAAGGGCCAGAGGCTACCTCATTCCTCATCAGTCCCCTGGTAGGAGCACTATGATACACACAGACAACACTATAGCCGACTGTTAAGGGCCAGAGGCTACCTCATTCCTCATCAGTTCCCTGGTAGGTGCACTATGATACACACAGACAGCCTTGTCTAAAGCCATGAAGCATCGTCATTTGTTTCAGAAACCTGATCAGAGGGAGCAGGCCTGCTGAAACACTGATCAGAGGGAGCAGGCCTGCTGAAACATTGATCAGAGGGAGCAGGCCTGCTGAAACACTGATCAGAGGGAGCAGGCCTGCTGAAACACTGATCAGAGGGAGCAGGCCTGCTGAAACATTGATCAGAGGGAGCAGGCCTGCTGAAACATTGATCAGAGGGAGCAGGCCTGCTGAAACACTGATCAGAGGGAGCAGGCCTGCTGAAACACTGATCAGAGGGAGCAGGTCTACTGAAACACTGATCAGAGGGAGCAGGCCTGCTGAAACATTGATCAGAGGGAGCAGGCCTGCTGAAACACTGATCAGAGGGAGCAGGCCTGCTGAAACACTGATCAGAGGGAGCAGGCCTGCTGAAACATTGATCAGAGGGAGCAGGCCTGCTGAAACACTGATCAGAGGGAGCAGGCCTGCTGAAACACTGATCAGAGGGAGCAGGCCTGCTGAAACACTGATCAGAGGGAGCAGGCCTGCTGAAACACTGATCAGAGGGAGCAGGCCTGCTGAAACACTGATCAGAGGGAGCAGGCCTGCTGAAACACTGATCAGAGGGAGCAGGCCTGCTGAAACACTGATCAGAGGGAGCAGGCCTCCTGAAACACTGATCAGAGGGAGCAGGCCTGCTGAAACACTGATCAGAGGGAGCAGGCCTGCTGAAACACTGATAAGAGGGAGTAGGTCTACTGAAACACTGATAAGAGGGAGTAGGTCTACTGAAACACTGATAAGAGGGAGTAGGTCTACTGAAACACTGATAAGAGGGAGTAGGTCTACTGAAACACTGATAAGAGGGAGTAGGTCTACTGAAACACTGATAAGAGGGAGTAGGTCTACTGAAACACTGATCAGAGGGAGCAGGCCTGCTGAAACATTGATAGCTGTAGCTATGATAGAAAACATTTGTGTTGTTTATGGAGAAAATGCTATTAAAACATTCTGATATAGATCATTTTGGGTTTCTATCCCTTTACAATTAAAGCATAGTATGCCTGTAACTCAATGCACTGCTTTAAAATAATTACAAAAATATTAAATTGCGATTAGCTAATGCCATTAACTCAATTAATTAATTGAATAGTTTGACAGCCCTAGTTAAATGACTCTACACCTTTATAGGGTTAGTGTTCCCACACGGACACATCTCAACTTTACATCGCTTGTTTATGGAAGACATAGGGGGACATTGTGATAATTATATTAAATCAAAATTATAAAAATACAACATACAACAATGTCAACGATTTTACTGAGTTACAGTTCCTATAAGGAACATCAGTCCATTGAAATAAATTAATGAGGCTCTAGTCTATGGATTTCACATGCCCGGGCAGGGGAGGGCATAGGCCCGTCCACTTAGGAGCTAGGCCCACCTATTGGGGAGCCAGGCCCAGCCAATCAGAATGAGTTTTTCCCCCACAAAAGGGCTTTATTACAGACAGAAATAATCTGCAGTTTCATCAGCTGTCCGGGTGGCTGGTCTCAGAGGATCCTGCACGTGAAGAACCCGGATGTGGAGGTCCTGAGCTGGCGTGGTTACACGTGGTCTACGGTTGTGAGACCGGTTGGACGTACTGCCAAATTCTCTAAAATGACTTTGGAAGCGGCTAATTAATTAACATTCAATTATTTGGCAACAGCTCTGGTGGACATTCCTGCAGTCAGCATGCCAATTGCATGCTCCCTCAAAAATGTTGACATCTGTGGCATTGTGTTGTGTGACAACTCTGCACATTTTAGAGTGGCCTTTTATTGTCCCCAGCACAAGGTGCACCTGTGTAATGATCATGCTGTTTAATCAGCTTCTTGATATGCCACATCTGTCTGGTGGATGGATTATCTTGGAAAAGGAGAAATACTCACTAATAAGGATGTAAACAGAGTTGTGCACAACATTTAAGATAAACTTTTTGTGAGTCTGGAACATTTATGTGATCTTTTATTTCAGCTCATAAAACATAGAGACCAACACTTTACATGTTGCGTGTTCCTAACACCTGTGGGTAAGCGTCACTGGGGAGAAAGTGTCGTTCCTCAACCGGAGGCACACCGCTTACTGGATCTGTGCTAAACTGCTCCAGTAAGTGTGTCTTTTTGAATAGAAAGATTCTCTCTCGCTGATATACCAGCAACCGTTTCTAAACGTTTCTAAACGTTAAAACAGTCGGAATTTGTAGGCTAGTTCACAAGCAACCAACCGCGGGGAAAGCTAGGTTTAACTGCTGAAAACCCTACAGATAATAACAAGGTTTTTTTTGAGAGTTAGACTGCACAGATAGTCCATTACAAATTAGTCACAAAGTCACATAACTGATGAACTGGAAGCGTGTAACCAAACAAGCTACTGTTGGTGATATTACAAGTCGCGATAGGCCACCAACCGAATCAATTCAACAGTGCAAATTGTAAACCTCTACTCACCAAGTCCACTAATTTCTTGTCTGATAGTAAGACGGTTCCGTTCGTCGGCGATCGCCTTCAACATCTCTTGCAGAGAATGATCCGGTTCTCCGTTCTCCTCCTCCACCGGTCCGACCTTCTTACAAACACTGGGAACGGATGCCATTCCCAGCCCGGGCTCATGACAGTCCTACCACCGCAGATCCACCCGACCGACAGGGAGAAAGACAGAGTCGGTGGGGATACCGCGCCGTGTCTCCACTAAAACCACCCACTGATAATCCACTTGGATTAATTCCAGACAATATTTACCAATAGCACTGTCCTCTTGTCTGGTCACCGCTGAATGTTAAAGCCCCTTGAGTAGGAGACTTCCGTCTGGCTCTCTAGATCAGCTGGGGAGGAATGCTCTCACACTTCCTGTATATTATGCAGAACAACAGAGAACATTTAAAGGAAAAGTGACCCATTTTCGTCGATTTCTCATAAATGGATACTGTGGGTGAACATTTCCATTCTAGCAATCAGTCAAATACCAGACACGTTGTAACAAATCAAATGCATGTATGTCTCTTAGATACGTTTCTCGCGTTTGGATCAGCGGGACAGGCCTATGATGTTGCCGTTGGTCTCGAGCTGACGGGAAGGGGGGGGGGGGGGCAGCGGATATTCGGTGCGAGGTCCCGTTGGTCTCCGAAGATGACGGAATTGGTACGAGACGTTCTTTCCCTTTTCAGGGTTCCTCCAAGTTCTAGATGAAGTTATTTATAAAGGTGTTTATTGTTTTTTTTTTTTCAGGCAATCAACAACTGTCAATTACAGCACAGTAGGCTACAAGCACAGCCAGTACAGTAGGCTACAAGCACAGCCAGTACAGTAGGCTACAAGCACAGCCAGTACATCAGGCTACAAGCACAGCCAGTACAGTAGCGAACAAGCACAGCCAGTACATCAGGCTACAAGCACAGCCAGTACATCAGGCTACAAGCACAGCCAGTACAGTAGGCTACAAGCACAGCCAGTACAGTAGGCTACAAGCACAGCCAGTACAGTAGACTACAAGCACAGCCAGTACAGTAGGCTACAAGCACAGCCAGTACATCAGGCTACAAGCACAGCCAGTACAGTAGGCTACAAGCACAGCCAGTACAGTAGGCTACAAGCACAGCCAGTACAGTAGGCTACAAGCACAGCCAGTACATCAGGCTACAAGCACAGCCAGTACATCAGGCTACAAGCACAGCCAGTACAGTAGGCTACAAGCACAGCCAGTACAGTAGGCTACAAGCACAGCCAGTACAGTAGGCTACAAGCACAGCCAGTACATCAGGCTACAAGCACAGCCAGTACAGTAGGCTACAAGCACAGCCAGTACAGTAGGCTACAAGCACAGCCAGTACATCAGGCTACAAGCACAGCCAGCACAGTAGGCTACAAGCACAGCCAGTACAGTAGGCTACAAGCACAGCCAGTACATCAGGCTACAAGCACAGCCAGTACAGTAGGCTACAAGCACAGCCAGTACATCAGGCTACAAGCACAGCCAGTACAGTAGGCTACAAGCACAGCCAGTACAGTAGGCTACAAGCACAGCCAGTACATCAGGCTACAAGCACAGCCAGCACAGTAGGCTACAAGCACAGCCAGTACAGTAGGCTACAAGCACAGCCAGTACATCAGGCTACAAGCACAGCCAGTACATCAGGCTACAAGCACAGCCTGTACATCAGGCTACAAGCACAGCCTGTACAGTAGGCTACAAGCACAGCCAGTACAGTAGGCTACAAGCACAGCCAGTACATCAGGCTACAAGCACAGCCTGTACTGTAGGCTACAAGCACAGCCAGTACATCAGGCTACAAGCACAGCCAGTACATCAGGCTACAAGCACAGCCTGTACAGTAGGCTACAAGCACAGCCAGTACATCAGGCTACAAGCACAGCCAGTACATCAGGCTACAAGCACAGCCTGTACAGTAGGCTACAAGCACAGCCAGTACATCAGGCTACAAGCACAGCTAGTACAGTAGGCTACAAGCACAGCCAGTACAGTAGGCTACAAGCACAGCCAGTACATCAGGCTACAAGCACAGCCAGTACAGTAGGCTACAAGCACAGCCAGTACAGTAGGCTACAAGCACAGCCAGTACAGTAGGCTACAAGCACAGCCAGTACAGTAGGCTACAAGCACAGCCAGTACAGTAGGCTACAAGCACAACCAGTACATCAGGCTACAAGCACAGCCAGTACAGTAGGCTACAAGCACAGCCTGTACAGTAGGCTACAAGCACAGCCTGTACAGTAGGCTACAAGCACAGCCAGTACATCAGGCTACAAGCACAGCCAGTACAGTAGGCTACAAGCACAGCCAGTACAGTAGGCTACAAGCACAGCCAGTACATCAGGCTACAAGCACAGCCAGTACATCAGGCTACAAGCACAGCCAGTACATCAGGCTACAAGCACAGCCAGTACATCAGGCTACAAGCACAGCCAGTACATCAGGCTACAAGCACAGCCAGTACATCAGGCTACAAGCACAGCCAGTACATCAGGCTACAAGCACAGCCAGTACATCAGGCTACAAGCACAGCCAGTACATCAGGCTACAAGCACAGCCAGTACATCAGGCTACAAGCACAGCCAGTACAGTAGGCTACAAGCACAGCCAGTACATCAGGCTACAAGCACAGCCAGTACAGTAGGCTACAAGCACAGCCAGTACATCAGGCTACAAGCACAGCCAGTACATCAGGCTACAAGCACAGCCAGTACAGTAGGCTACAAGCACAGCCAGTACAGTAGGCTACAAGCACAGCCAGTACATCAGGCTACAAGCACAGCCAGTACATCAGGCTACAAGCACAGCCAGTACATCAGGCTACAAGCACAGCCAGTACAGTAGGCTACAAGCACAGCCTGTCCGTTTTCTAATGTCAGAACGTAGGCCTACAAGCCAAGGCATCATCACACACAGCCTAATCATGTCAATAGTTCATGTCAAGCATGCCAATCTTCAATAAATAGCCTTGTTCAGCACTTATCGCACGATATGAGAATAAGAATGGCCGATAACAATCATGTTGTATATTGACTCAAATATGTGTGTGAGACCGTAGAGAATGCTAGAGGCCTCTAGTGGTCAAAAGGCGATTTTTAGGCATGAGCAGCGACATTGAAGGCTTTCACCATGCTTCTTGACAGTTGAAAGTAGTCAACTGGTTGAGGATTCCTATGGGTTGTAGCCTCAATGGAGCTGCCCATGTTGTCACAGACGCTATACTAGCACCAATATAAAAATGAGTCCTCTATCTACCTCTATGTGAGAGACGGAGCGACCATCGCGCCCAGCTCATCTCATGTACTGTAGGCTCTCTGCCGTTTCCAGCTTGTCATTGGCCTGTGACTCGCAGTGGCTGTAAAAGTGTCCCCGAGCCGCTGGCATCGAACAGCCAATCATGTGAGCCCCCTCTGATGTCATTGTTGCAAAGGAAAAAAATATGTCATTTCTGCTCAACAAACCAGGATCCAGACTGCTCAATAAACCAGGATATATACTGCTCAATAAACCAGGATACAGACTGCTCAATAAACCAGGATATAGACCGCTCAATAAACCAGGATACAGACTGCTCAACAAACCAGGATACAGACCGCTCAATAAACCAGGATATAGACTGCTCAATAAACCAGGATCCAGACTGCTCAATAAACCAGGATCCAGACTGCTCAATAAACCAGGATACAGAGTGCTCAATAAACCAGGATATAGACTGCTCAATAAACCAGGATCCAGACTGCTCAATAAACCAGGATCCAGACTGCTCAATAAACCAGGATACAGACTGCTCAATAAACCAGGATACAGACTGCTCAATAAACCAGGATCCAGACTGCTCAATAAACCAGGATACAGACTGCTCAACAAACCAGGATACAGACTGCTCAATAAACCAGGACACAGACTGCTCAATAAACCAGGATACAGACTGCTCAATAAACCAGGATACAGACTGCTCAATAAACCAGGATACAGACTGCCACAATAAACCAGGATACAGACTGCCACAATAAACCAGGATACAGACTGCCACAATAAACCAGGATACAGACTGCTCAATAAACCAGGATACAGACTGCCACAATAAACCAGGATACAGACTGCCACAATAAACCAGGATACAGACTGCCACAATAAACCAGGATACAGACTGCTCAATAAACCAGGATACAGACTGCCACAACAAACCAGGATACAGACTGCTCAATAAACCAGGATACAGACTGCTCAATAAACCAGGATACAGACTGCTCAATAAACCAGGATACAGACTGCTCAATAAACCAGGATACAGACTGCTCAATAAACCAGGATACAGACTGCTCAATCAACCAGGATACAGACTGCCACAATAAACCAGGATACAGACTGCTCAATAAACCAGGATACAGACTGCTCAATCAACCAGGATACAGACTGCTCAATAAACCAGGATACAGACTGCCACAATAAACCAGGATACAGACTGCTCAATAAACCAGGATACAGACTGCCACAATAAACCAGGATACAGACTGCTCAATAAACCAGGATCCAGACTGCTCAATAAACCAGGATACAGACTGCTCAATAAACCAGGATACAGACTGCTCAATAAACCAGGATACAGACTGCTCAATAAACCAGGATACAGACTGCTCAATAAACCAGGATACAGACTGCTCAATATACCAGGATACAGACTGCTCAATATACCAGGATACAGACTGCTCAATAAACCAGGATCCAGACTGCTCAATAAACCAGGATATAGACTGCTCAATAAACCAGGATACAGACTGCTCAATAAACCAGGATATAGACTGCTCAATAAACCAGGATACAAACTTGCTCCACGGCAGCTTTCTCCTCTCACAGGAGAACCAATATACCAGGATACAGACTGCTCAATAAACCAGGATCCAGACTGCTCAATAAACCAGGATACAGACTGCTCAATAAATCAGGATACAGACTGCTCAATATACCAGGATACAGACTGCTCAATATACCAGGATACAGACTGCTCAATAAACCAGGATCCAGACTGCTCAATAAACCAGGATACAGACTGCTCAATAAACCAGGATACAGACTGCTCAATAAACCAGGATACAGACTGCTCAATAAACCAGGATACAGACTGCCACAATAAACCAGGATACAGACTGCTCAATAAACCAGGATCCAGACTGCTCAATAAACCAGGATACAGACTGCTCAATAAACCAGGATACAGGCTGCCACAATAAACCAGGATACAGACTCTCTCTCCTCTCACAGGAGAACCAATATACCTATTTATACACCTTCCAAATGGCAACCTATTTTCTTTATAGTGCACTACTTTCAACCAGAACTCTGGTAAAAACTAGTGCACTACTTTCAACCAGAGCTGTGGTGAAAGCTAGTGCACCACTTACGATTCTCATTGAGGTCGTAACAGCAAAACAATGAGGTACTCACATAAAAATGTTTACGACTGTCTTCCAATATTGAGTAAATAAATAAAAAGCAGAGTAGCTGGGCCAACACTGAAACAAGAGGAAACAGGGGTTTGTCATTTGGACAATGTTGTATTCTGACAACCACGATATGGCATTTAAACACACAATATTCTGACAACCAGGGATGTGCTTTCCTCTCGGTAGATAATGACAGTAGATAATGTCAGTAGATAATGACGGCAGATAATGACGGGTGATAATGACAGTAGATAATGACAGGTGATAATGGCAGTAGATAATGACAGTAGATAATGACATGTGATAATGACAGTATATAATGACGGTAGATAATGACATGTGATAATGACAGTAGATAATGACATGTGATAATGACATGTGATAATGACAGTAGATAATGACAGTATATAATGACGGTAGACAATGACAGTAGATAATGACATGTGATAATGGCAGTAGATAATGACGGTAGATAATGACATGTGATAATGACGGTAGATAATGACTGTAGATAATGACAGTTGATAATGACAGTAGATAATGACATGTGATAATGACATGCAATAATGACAGTATATAATGATGTAGATAACGACGTAGATAATGACGGTAGATAATGACTGGTGATAATGACGGTAGATAATGACTGGTGATAATGACGGTAGATAATGACAGGCGATAATGATGGTAGATAATGACAGGTGATAATGACAGTATATAATGACGGTAGATAATGACAGTAGATAATGACGGTAGATAATGACATGTGATAATGACATGCGATAATGACAGTATATAATGATGTAGATAACGACGTAGATAATGACGGTAGATAATGACTGGTGATAATGACGGTAGATAATGACAGGTGATAATGATGGTAGATAATGACATGTGATAATGACAGTAGATAATGTCGGTAGATAACGGCGGTAGATAATGACATGTGATAATGACAGTAGATAATGACGGTAGATAATGACGTGTGATAATGACAGTAGATAATGACAGTAGATAATGTCAGTAGATAATGTCAGTAGATAATGACAGGTGACAATGACAGTAGACAATGACAGTAGACAATGACAGGTGATAATGACAGTATATAACGACAGTAGATAATGACAGTAGATCATGACAGTAGATAATGACAGTAGACAATGACAGTAGATAACGACAGGTGATAAAGCTGTAATAGCAGTTTACTAAACCTTTGGACAGGAGGTTGTACCTGTACACAGCCCATCTGTAAATAGCACACCCAACTACCTCATCCCCATATTGTTACTTATCCTCTTGCTCTTTTGCACCCCAGTATCTCTACTTTACATCATCATCATCTGCACATCTATCACTCCAGTGTTAATGCTAAATTGTAATTATTTCGCCTCTAAGGCCAATTTATTGCCTTACCTCCTCACTCTTCTACATTTACACACACTGTACATATATTTTTCTATTGTGTTACTGACTGTACGTCTGTTTATGTGTAACTCTGTGTTGTTGTTGTCTGTTAACACTGCTATGCTTTATCTTGGCCAGGTCACAGTTGTAAATGAGAACTTGTTCTCAACTGGCCTACCTGGTTAAATAAAGGTGATCTAGCCTACCTGGTTAAATAAAGGTGAACTAGCCTACCTGGATAAATAAAGGTGATCTAGCCTACCTGGTTAAATAAAGGTGATCTAGCCTACCTGGTTAAATAAAGGTGATCTGGCCTACCTGGTTAAATAAAGGTGATCTGGCCTACCTGGTTAAATAAAGGTGATCTGGCCTACCTGGTTAAATAAAGGTGATCTGGCCTACCTGGTTAAATAAAGGTGATCTGGCCTACCTGGTTAAATAAAGGTGATCTAGCCTACCTGGTTAAATAAAGGTGATCTAGTCTACCTGGTTAAATAAAGGTGATCTAGCCTACCTGGTTAAATAAAGGTGATCTAGCCTACCTGGTTAAATAAAGGTGATCTAGCCTACCTGGTTAAATAAAGGTGATCTGGCCTACCTGGTTAAATAAAGGTGATCTAGCCTACCTGGTTAAATAAAGGTGATCTGGCCTACCTGGTTAAATAAAGGTGATCTGGCCTACCTGGTTAAATAAAGGTGATCTGGCCTACCTGGTTAAATAAAGGTGATCTAGCCTACCTGGTTAAATAAAGGTGATCTAGTCTACCTGGTTAAATAAAGGTGATCTAGCCTACCTGGTTAAATAAAGGTGATCTAGCCTACCTGGTTAAATAAAGGTGATCTAGCCTACCTGGTTAAATAAAGGTGATCTGGCCTGCCTGGTTAAATAAAGGTGATCTAGCCTACCTGGTTAAATAAAGGTGATCTGGCCTACCTGGTTAAATAAAGGTGATCTGGCCTACCTGGTTAAATAAAGGTGATCTAGTCTACCTGGTTAAATAAAGGTGATCTAGCCTACCTGGTTAAATAAAGGTGATCTAGCCTACCTGGTTAAATAAAGGTGATCTAGCCTACCTGGTTAAATAAAGGTGATCTGGCCTACCTGGTTAAATAAAGGTGATCTGGCCTACCTGGTTAAATAAAGGTGATCTGGCCTACCTGGTTAAATAAAGGTGATCTAGCCTACCTGGTTAAATAAAGGTGATCTAGCCTACCTGGTTAAATAAAGGTGATCTAGCCTACCTGGTCAAATAAAGGTGATCTGGCCTGCCTGGTTAAATAAAGGTGATCTAGCCTACCTGGTTAAATAAAGGTGATCTAGTCTACCTGGTTAAATAAAGGTGATCTGGCCTACCTGGTTAAATAAAGGTGATCTAGCCTACCTGGTTAAATAAAGGTGATCTGGCCTACCTGGTTAAATAAAGGTGATCTAGCCTACCTGGTTAAATAAAGGTGATCTGGCCTACCTGGTTAAATAAAGGTGATCTGGTCTACCTGGTTAAATAAAGGTGATCTGGCCTACCTGGTTAAATAAAGGTGATCTAGCCTACCTGGTTAAATAAAGGTGATCTAGCCTACCTGGTTAAATAAAGGTGATCTGGTCTACCTGGTTAAATAAAGGTGATCTGGCCTACCTGGTTAAATAAAGGTGATCTAGTCTACCTGGTTAAATAAAGGTGATCTAGCCTACCTGGTTAAATAAAGGTGATCTAGCCTACCTGGTTAAATAAAGGTGATCTAGCCTACCTGGTTAAATAAAGGTGATCTAGCCTACCTGGTTAAATAAAGGTGATCTAGCCTACCTGGTTAAATAAAGGTGATCTAGCCTACCTGGTTAAATAAAGGTGATCTGGCCTACCTGGTTAAATAAAGGTGATCTGGTCTACCTGGTTAAATAAAGGTGATCTGGCCTACCTGGTTAAATAAAGGTGATCTGGCCTACCTGGTTTAATAAAGGTGATCTGGCCTACCTGGTTAAATAAAGGTGATCTGGCCTACCTGGTTAAATAAAGGTGATCTAGCCTACCTGGTTAAATAAAGGTGATCTAGCCTACCTGGTTAAATAAAGGTGATCTAGCCTACCTGGTTAAATAAAGGTGATCTAGCCTACCTGGTTAAATAAAGGTGATCTAGCCTACCTGGTTAAATAAAGGTGATCTAGCCTACCTGGTTAAATAAAGGTGATCTAGCCTACCTGGTTAAATAAAGGTGATCTAGCCTACCTGGTTAAATAAAGGTGATCTAGCCTGCCTGGTTTAATAAAGGTGATCTAGCCTACCTGGTTAAATAAAGGTGATCTAGCCTACCTGGTTAAATAAAGGTGATCTAGCCTACCTGGTTAAATAAAGGTGATCTAGCCTACCTGGTTAAATAAAGGTGATCTAGCCTACCTGGTTAAATAAAGGTGATCTGGCCTACCTGGTTAAATAAAGGTGATCTGGCCTACCTGGTTAAATAAAGGTGATCTGGCCTACCTGGTTAAATAAAGGTGATCTAGCCTACCTGGTTAAATAAAGGTGATCTGGCCTACCTGGTTAAATAAAGGTGATCTGGTCTACCTGGTTAAATAAAGGTGATCTAGCCTACCTGGTTAAATAAAGGTGATCTAGCCTACCTGGTTAAATAAAGGTGATCTAGCCTACCTGGTTAAATAAAGGTGATCTAGCCTACCTGGTTAAATAAAGGTGATCTAGCCTACCTGGTTAAATAAAGGTGATCTAGCCTACCTGGTTAAATAAAGATGATCTGGCCTACCTGGTTAAATAAAGGTGATCTAGCCTACCTGGTTAAATAAAGGTGATCTGGCCTGCCTGGTTAAATAAAGGTGATCTGGCCTACCTGGTTAAATAAAGGTGATCTGGCCTACCTGGTTAAATAAAGGTGATCTAGCCTACCTGGTTAAATAAAGGTGATCTAGCCTACCTGGTTAAATAAAGGTGATCTGGTCTACCTGGTTAAATAAAGGTGATCTAGCCTACCTGGTTAAATAAAGGTGATCTAGCCTACCTGGTTAAATAAAGGTGATCTGGCCTACCTGGTTAAATAAAGGTGATCTAGCCTACCTGGTTAAATAAAGGTGATCTGGCCTACCTGGTTAAATAAAGGTGATCTAGCCTACCTGGTTAAATAAAGGTGATCTAGCCTACCTGGTTAAATAAAGGTGATCTAGCCTACCTGGTTTAATAAAGGTGATCTGGCCTACCTGGTTTAATAAAGGTGATCTGGCCTACCTGGTTAAATAAAGGTGATCTAGCCTACCTGGTTAAATAAAGGTGATCTGGTCTACCTGGTTAAATAAAGGTGAAATAAATAAATAAGGTGAGTCCAACACTAACCCTGTTTGTTTAATTATCCCTAAAAAGGTAAATTCTAATAATAATTATAATTGTTTGGATTTACATAGCGCTTTTCCAGATGTCCAGCCTCAAAGTAGAACAGTGAGGCTACAACAATGTAATACATGGCTTACTGAACTTTGACCCTGGCAGTTGGTACAGACACAGATCTGAATGTAATACCTGGCTTACTGAACTTTGACCCTGGCAGTTGGTACAGACACAGATCTGAATGTAATACCTGGCTTACTGAACTTTGACCCTGGCAGTTGGTACAGACACAGATCTGAATGTAATACCTGGCTTACTGACCCCTTGACCCTGGCAGTTGGTACAGACACACATCTGAATGTAATACCTGGCTTACTGAACTTTGACCCTGGCAGTTGGTACAGACACAGATCTGAATGTAATACCTGGCTTACTAAACCTGGCAGTTGGTACAGACACATATCTGAATGTAATACCTGGCTTACTGAACTTTGACCCTGGCAGTTGGTACAGACACAGATCTGAATGTAATACATGGCTTACTGAACTTTGACCCTGGCAGTTGGTACAGACACAGATCTGAATGTAATACCTGGCTTACTGAACTTTGACCCTGGCAGTTGGTACAGACACACATCTGAATGTAATACCTGGCTTACTGAACTTTGACCCTGGCAGTTGGTACAGACACAGATCTGAATGTAATACCTGGCTTACTGAACTTTGACCCTGGCAGTTGGTACAGACACAGATCTGAATGTAATACCTGGCTTACTGACCCCTTGACCCTGGCAGTTGGTACAGACACACATCTGAATGTAATACCTGGCTTACTGAACTTTGACCCTGGCAGTTGGTACAGACACAGATCTGAATGTAATACCTGGCTTACTAAACCTGGCAGTTGGTACAGACACATATCTGAATGTAATACCTGGCTTACTGAACTTTGACCCTGGCAGTTGGTACAGACACAGATCTGAATGTAATACCTGGCTTACTGAACTTTGACCCTGGCAGTTGGTACAGACACAGATCTGAATGTAATACCTGGCTTACTGAACTTTGACCCTGGCAGTTGGTACAGACACAGATCTGAATGTAATACCTGGCTTACTGAACTTTGACCCTGGCAGTTGGTACAGACACAGATCTGAATGTAATACCTGGCTTACTGAACTTTGACCCTGGCAGTTGGTACAGACACAGATCTGAATGTAATACCTGGCTTACTGAACTTTGACCCTGGCAGTTGGTACAGACACAGATCTGAATGTAATACCTGGCTTACTGAACTTTGACCCTGGCAGTTGGTACAGACACACATCTGAATGTAATACCTGGCTTACTGAACTTTGACCCTGGCAGTTGGTACAGACACAGATCTGAATGTAATACCTGGCTTACTGAACTTTGACCCTGGCAGTTGGTACAGACACAGATCTGAATGTAATACCTGGCTTACTGAACTTTGACCCTGGCAGTTGGTACAGACACAGATCTGAATGTAATACCTGGCTTACTGACCCTTGACCCTGGCAGTTGGTACAGACACAGATCTGAATGTAATACCTGGCTTACTGACCCTTGACCCTGGCAGTTGGTACAGACACAGATCTGAATGTAATACCTGGCTTACTGAACTTTGACCCTGGCAGTTGGTAGAGACACAGATCTGAATGTAAAGTCAGTCTGGACAGGTTGGTGTTGTGCGACATTTATCACACTGAACTAAAATATAACAAGCAACAATTTCAAATATTTTACTCGGTTACAGTTCATTTAAGGAAATCAAGTCAATTTTAAATAAATTCATTAGGTCCTAATCTATGGATTTCACATGACTGGGAATACAGATGTGCATCTGTTGGTCTCAGATACCTTAAAAAATAGGTAGGGGAGTGGATCAGAAAACCAGTCAGTATCTAGTGTGACCAGTGGTGATTTTACCATGGAAATCTTGGTGGGGCAAAAATAATCAATATAAAATGGGATGCATGCCAGCAAAGCCACAACACAACACTAAACAATACATTAACTGAACTATGACGGTGACAAACGGTGCCCACAAACTGTTAGGGCCCTACATAAAGCTGTCCCAACGGTAGAGTCCCAACAGCAGTCACAACACCTTACCACTGCTACACCTGGCTATCAGTGGAGCCTTGTCTGGCAGCGAAACAGTTCATTCAGCCTCATTTACTGCCTTTAAAAAACATAGCTGATATGGCTGACTTGCTTAAACAAATGGGGTTTCTACTGAGAATAGAGATGGGGACAACGAGCAGATAATGGGCAATCCGTCATTTCGATTAAGACATTAATGAGCGAGCTAGGACGGACGTAATCAATATAACTATTTGTTTAGCACTTTTTGAAATGTACAACGACGGAATTCAGAACATGGGCCGTTCTTACAGTGTTCTCCCTGTACACCAAGTCAGAACCGTAGGATAAATAAAGGGGGCATATAAGCAGACAATGAAAGCTCTTACAATATTCGATGATTACATTTCTCTAAAACAGGTTATAGGCCACAGTAGAACAGTAGGCATAATTAAGAGGTGTAAATAGACCGAATTATTAGGGTGAGGAACATGGGCTACTAACATCTTACTACACAACATACACTTAGTATTACTTTCTTAGCTACAGTAGACATATCTCCCTGGCATATTACATCATTTATGCAGCAGCATAAAATACATTTTTGGACTCACCTTGTTGTGCTTGAACAGGAAGGTGGCGCGGCGGTCCTTCATGGTCAAATTTTGTCATCAAAGTCTGGCATTCTCTGGATTTATGGTCCTTTCAAAACAACTGGAGGCCGGATTTACAATTCCGAGTCGACAGCATGGCCAATGTGGAATGTTTATAATTTTAAACTTGTAAAAGAGCCCCTTAATGCCAGATTTGGGAGCACACAGCCACTGTCACTGATTCCTTCCAAACCACTCGTTGAATTTGAGATTTACAACTTGTTGTGTAATGTGTTTATGTCCAATGGTCGATGAGCACCGATACGTTTTATCTATAATTTCTCTTCATATGACAAGGATTAAAAAGGATTTGCCAGTAGATTGTCGACTTGATTCATGATGATGACTGCTAGCTATCATGCTAGCTAAGATAATGAAAGTAAGATGTTGACATGATCAGTCCAATCAGAACTACTGTACATTTAACGTCATTTGACGTCATTTTATCTGTGGCCAATGACCTTGAGCCTTCTTGGATGGGCACTTCTAATGTAACATCCGAAGGGGTAGAATTTAAGGTCTCCTCCTACACTTGGCAGTGATGTAAAGTCCCTGTGATTGACAGAACACTAAGCCAATCACGGCGCAACGTTTCTGTGTTTTCCACTGGCTCGCCCCGCCCACCACAGACAGCACTGAGCTAGTCTGAAACACCTGCATTATGGAGCTGGCTGCCCCGCCCACCACAGACAGCACTGAGCTAGTCTGAAACACCTGTATTATGGAGCTGGCCGCCCCGCCCACCACAGACAGCACTGAGCTAGGCTGAAACACCTGCATTATGGAGCTGGCCGCCCCGCCCACCACAGACAGCACTGAGCTAGTCTGAAACACCTGCATTATGGAGCTGCTTTACTCAAGAAAACAAGAAAGAGACCATGTTTGTTTGCGGCTTTATCAACTCAATGATATAATGATTTTACATTGTTTGCAAACTGATATGTGACACGTATTAATGCCAAAATAACATGCAAAACAGGCAAGCCCCCCCCCACCCCAAATTGTATTTATTAATCTGCCCCATCTGCCCTGATTGCTGGCCGCCACTGGGTGTGAGCGCTATTTGCCTCATGCAGCGCGACACGTCTCCTTCACATAGAGTTGATCAGGCTGTTGATTCTGGCCTGTTGGAATGTTGTCCCACTTCCTCTTCAACGGCTGTGAGAAGTTGCTGGATATTGGCGGTAACTGGAACATGCTGTCGTACACGTCGATCCAGAGCATCCCAAACATGCTCAATGGGGTGACATGTCTGGTGAGTAATGCAGGCCATAGAAGAACTGGGACATTTTCAGCTTCCAGGAACTGTGTACAGATTATCGTGACATGGGGCCGTGTATTATCATGCTGAAACATGAGGTGAATCGCGGTGGATGAAGGGGCCTCAGGATCTCATCACAGCATCCCTGTGCATTCAAATTACCCTCGATAAAATGCAATTGTGTTCGTTTTCCGTAGCTTATGCCTGCCCATAACCCCACCGCCACCAGAGGGCACTCTTCACAACGTTGACATCAGAAAACCGTTCATCCACACGACGCCATGCACGTGGTCTTCGGTTGTGAGGCCGGTTGGACCTCACACAACTTTGGTAGAGAAATTAACATTCAACAGCTCTGGTGGACATTCCTGCAGTCAGCTTGCCAATTCCATTCTCCCCCTTAAAACTTGAGACATCTGTGGCATTGTGTTGTTTGACAAAACTTCACATTTTAGAGTGGCCTTTTATTGTCCCCAGCACAAGGTGCACCTGTGTAATGATCATGCTGTTTAATCAACTTATTGATATGCCACACCTGTCAGGTGGATGGATTATCTTGGCAAAGGAGAAACGCTCACTAACAGGGATGTAAAAAAAATTGTGCACAACATTTGAGAGAAATAATCTTTTTGTGGATCTGGAATATTTCTGGGATCTTTTATTTCAGCTCATGAAACATGGAGACCAACACTTTACATGGTGTGTTTATATTTTAGTTCAGTGTAGATGAATCGTCCCTGAACTGTCTGGTTTTCAGAGAGACTGAGGGCTAAAATATGACCACATTTTATTTAAAGCTTTTAGTCTGCGGGGAAACAAGTGCTCTACAAAATGTCTTCATAGTGAATGGTGGAAGATAGAAAACAGCCACCTCAATGCCCCAGAGGCACCCCTACAGATCTGCTAATCTTAAAATGTGACCGGTTCCTCACGGGAAAACTTTGAGAAGTTTGCATTTCCTACTGTGCAGCAACATTCTCTGCAACAACAGAGAGATCAAATGAAGATCGGTATGATCTGACCGCATCACTTACTAAACACACACAGGAGAACATGAGCTACTGAAAGCTGATTCTGGGTCAGAGATAGGGTTTATAAAAAACACCTGGATGATGGTTAGGGGATAATAAGCAGACTGGATGAGGGTTAGTGTTTATAGACCGAACAACACCAGTTATCTGTGACTTATAGCACTCAGGTGCCTTATTTAAGGTAGGCTAAATCAATCAGTCTTCAACATCTCTGTTTTATTTAAGCTTCTCTGTGAGGTGGTCATACTGCTACACCACCACTAGAGGTCACTGGTCAGGGAGGTTCATATGAACCCTCTTCTGATGTCAGCCGGCCGGTTCCCAGTAGGTCTCAGCCCCCTTCGTCCAATCAGCCCTCCTGCTGTGGGATCGTGACCTGGCAGCGGACCAATTGGGTCGTAGCGGGGGCGGGGCAGAATACCACCGGGGATGCCGGGTCTCTGGTCGTACTCCCCACCGATGATGCCAGGCGGGTAGAAGGGGAAGGGGTTGTTGGGGAGGGGGTGGAGGGGGTAGATGGGTGGGGGGACAGGGTGGTAACGGGGCGTGTGGCGGGGGTAACTGGCTGCCTCTCTCCTCCACTTGTACTTCTTCTTGTAGAGCTGAAATTAAAATGGTACCAGAGAGTTAGACTGTGGCTGAGTCCTAAATGGAACCAGAGAGTTAGACAGTGGCTGAGTCCTAAATGGAACCAGAGAGTTAGACAGTGGCTGAGTCCTAAATGGAACCAGAGAGTTAGACAGTGGCTGAGTCCTAAACGGAACCAGAGAGTTAGACAGTGGCTGAGTCCTAAACGGTACCAGAGAGTTAGACAGTGGCTGAGTCCTAAACGGAACCAGAGAGTTAGACAGTGGCTGAGTCCTAAACGGTACCAGAGAGTTAGACAGTGGCTGAGTCCTAAACGGAACCAGAGAGTTAGACAGTGTCTGAGTCCTAAACGGAACCAGAGAGTTACAGTGGCTGAGTCCTAAATGGTACCAGAGAGTTACTGTGGCTGAGTCCTAAATGGAACCAGAGAGTTAGACAGTGGCTGAGTCCTAAACGGTACCAGAGAGTTAAACAGTGGCTGAGTCCTAAACGGTACCAGAGAGTTAGACAGTGGCTGAGTCCTAAATGGAACCAGAGAGTTAGACAGTGGCTGAGTCCTAAACGGAACCAGAGAGTTAGACAGTGTCTGAGTCCTAAACGGAACCAGAGAGTTAGACAGTGGCTGAGTCCTAAACGGAACCAGAGAGTTAGACAGTGGCTGAGTCCTAAACGGAACCAGAGAGTTAGACAGTGGCTGAGTCCTAAACGGAACCAGAGAGTTAGACAGTGGCTGAGTCCTAAATGGAACCAGAGAGTTACAGTGGCTGAGTCCTAAATGGTACCAGAGAGTTAGACAGTGTCTTGAGTCTCAAATGGAACCCTATTCCCTATATAGTGCACTACTTTAGACCAGAGCCCTATTCCCTATATAGTGCACTACATTTGACCAGAGCCCATAGTGAGTAGGGGTCAACATGAGACGCACCAGTGATTACAGCAGCATGTCATTTCATAACTTGTTGTCGTTAACATCAATTGCTATTGATGAGTTGTCAATAGATGTCTTTACAACACATATCAAGTTGATAGGAACAGATATTGATGAGACGGCATGTTGCTCTGATGTCAGCTGGGGTTTTATTAACGTCAGATTGTAACTGGGGTTTTATTAACGTCAGATTGTAACTGGGGTTTTATTAATGTCAGATTGTAACTGGGGTTTTATTAACGTCAGATTGTAACTGGGGTTTCACCGACGTCAGATTGTAGCTGGGGTTTTATTAACGTCAGATTGTAGCTGGGGTTTAATTAACGTCAGATTGTAACTGGGGTTTCAGTGACGTCAGATTGTAGCCGGGGTTTCACCGATGTCAGATTGTAACTGGGGTTTTATTAACGTCAGATTGTAGCTGGGGTTTTATTAACGTCAGATTGTAGCTGGGGTTTTATTAACGTCAGATTGTAGCTGGGGTTTTATTAACGTCAGATTGTAGCTGGGGTTTTATTAACGTCAGATTGTAGCCGGGGTTTCAGTGACGTCAGATTGTAGCTGGGGTTTCAGTGACGTCAGATTGTAGCTGGGGTTTCCCCGATGTCAGATTGTAACTGGGGTTTTATTAACGTCAGATTGTAGCTGGGGTTTCACCGATGTCAGATTGTAACTGGGGTTTTATTAACGTCAGATTGTAGCTGGGGTTTCACCGATGTCAGATTGTAACTGGGGTTTTATTAACGTCAGATTGTAGCTGGGGTTTCACCGACGTCAGATTGTAACTGGGGTTTTATTAACGTCAGATTGTAGCTGGGGTTTCACCGACGTCAGATTGTAACTGGGGTTTTATTAACGTCAGATTGTAGCTGGGGTTTCACCGACGTCAGATTGTAACTGGGGTTTTATTAACGTCAGATTGTAGCCGGGGTTTTATTAACGTCAGATTGTAGCCGGGGTTTTATTAACGTCAGATTGTAGCTGGGGTTTTATTAACGTCAGATTGTAGCTGGGGTTTTATTAACGTCAGATTGTAGCTGGGGTTTCACCGACGTCAGATTGTAGCCGGGGTTTTAGTGACGTCAGATTGTAGCCGGGGTT
>NW_024057915.1:0-78478 GCF_016432855.1 Salvelinus namaycush
GGCGAGGATATTGGAAATTTAATCAAAGCCTACTAGATGATAAATTGTTTAGAACTAGGACAGAAGAATTTATAACTGACTTTTTTAGACATAACATAGGTACAGCAGATCCCCATATTGTATGGGACACTTTTAAGTGTGCCTTTAGAGGCCATGCAATTCAGTACTCATCTATAAAACAAAAGCAATTTCGATCAAAAGAGTCCATATTAACAAAGGAAATTGAAGGACTAACAGTACAGTTAGATAACAATAAAAACGGTACCATAGAGGCACAGAATAAATTAGAGGAAAAAAAAAAGAAATGGAGGAACTTATTCAAGAAAGATCCAGTGTAATATATTACAAAAATAAAGCGAACTGGATGGAATATAGGGAAAAATGCACCAAATTCTTTTTCAATCTTCAATATAGAAATGCTACCAAAAAAAACGTATTAAAACTTGTTACAAATGATGGAGTCACGCATGATTCACCAAATGATATTTTGAAAGAGGAAGTAAAGTACTTTAAGAATATATTTTCGTTTCAGGCTCCTCCATCTCCACTAACTGAAACTAATTGTATGGATTTTTTCCCTAATAACAATGTAAAATTAACATCTGTACAGAAAGACTCATGTGAAGGCCTAATTACAGAGAAGGAACTACTTGATGCAATTGGGGCCTTTAAGGATGGGAAAACTCCAGGACTGGATGGCATACCAGTGGAAGTATACAAACATTTTTTTGATATACTCAAAGGACCATTATTAGCTTGTTTTAACCACTCCTATATAAATGATAGATTATCAGACACGCAACAAGAAGGTGTGATATCATTATTACTGAAACAGGACCCAAGTGGTATATATAAAGATCCAGTCCATTTAAAAAATTGGAGACCTCTTACACTTCAGTGTTGTGATGCAAAAATCCTAGCAAAATGCTTGGCGCATAGAATAAAAAAAGTTTTGTCAGATATTATTCATCCTAATCAGACAGGTTTTTTACATGGACGATACATTGGAGATAATATAAGGCAAGTACTGGAAACAATAGAACACTATGAAATATCGGGGACACCAGGCCTGGTTTTCATAGCTGATTTTGAAAAGGCTTTTGATAAAGTACGACTGGAGTTTATATATAAATGCCTAGAATATTTCAATTTTGGGGAATCTCTTATAAAATGGGTAAAAATTATGTATAGTAACCCTAGGTGTAAAATAGTAAATAATGGCTACATCTCAGAAAGTTTTAAACTATCTAGAGGAGTAAAACAAGGTTGTCCACTATCGGCATATCTATTTATTATTGCCATCGAAATGTTAGCTGTTAAAATTAGATCAAACATTAATATTAAGGGATTAGAAATCCAGGGCCTAAAAACTAAGGTGTCATTGTACGCTGATGATTCATGTTTTCTTTTAAAACCACAACTAGAATCTCTCCACGGCCTCTTAGAGGATCTAGATACATTTGCTATCCTCTCTGGATTAAAACCAAATTATGATAAATGTACCATATTACGTATTGGATCACTAAAAAATACACATTTTACATTGCCATGTAGTTTACCAATTAAATGGTCTGACGGCGATGTGGACATACTCGGTATACAAATCCCAAAAGAAAGAAATGATCTCACTCCAATAAATTTTTATAGAAAGTTAGCAAAAATAGATAAGATCTTGCTACCATGGAAAGGAAAATACCTGTCTATTTGTGGGAAAATCACCCTGATTAACTCTTTAATCATATCACAGTTTACCTATTTGCTTATGGTTTTGCCTACACCTAGTGACCTGCTTTTTAAATTATATGAACAAAAAATATTCAATTTTATTTGGAACGGCAAGCCAGATAAAATTAAAAGGGCCTATTTATATAACGAATATGAATTCGGAGGGCAGAAATTATTAAATATTAAAGCATTAGACCTCTCACTAAAGGCATCAGTCATACAAAAGTTATACTTAAATCCAAACTGGTTCTCTAGTAGATTGGTACGAATGTCTCATCCTATGTTCAAGAAGGGCCTTTTTCCCTTTATTCAGATTACACCTGCTCACTTTCGGTTGCTTGAAAAGGAAATAATCTCCAAAATATCTTTATTTTTTAAACAAGCCTTAGAAAGTTGGTTGCAATTTCAGTTTAATCCACCTGAAAGGACGGAACAAATAGTACAACAAATCTTGTGGTTAAATTCAAATATAGTAATTGATAAAAAAACTGTATTTATCGAAGAAATGGTTAAAAAAGGTATAATTTTTGTGAATGATATCATAAATAGGACTGGTGGAGTAATGTCACACATGCAGCTAACACAGACATATGGAAATGTCTGCTCTACCCAAAATTACAACCAATTAATTGCAGCATTACCACAAAAATGGAAGAGGCAGGTGGAAGGGGATAAAAGTAAGGAACTTGTATGTCGGCCTTATATTAAAGAACATAAATGGTTAAAGAAAAGTGTGATAAATAAAAACATATACCAATTTCATTTAAGGACCAAAAAACTTACAGCTGTGCCATATAAATTGCAAAATAGTTGGGAAGAGATTTTCGATGTACCCATTCCATGGCACATGGTTTATGAATTGATACGCAAAACAACGCCGGATTCAAAACTTCGAATTTTTCAATTTAAATTATTGTACAAAATTCTTGCAACTAATAGAATGTTATATATATGGGGGATACAATCTTCTCAGCTCTGTAGATTCTGCTGTGAGGAGGCAGAGTCATTAGACCATTTATTTTGGTATTGTCCGCATGTAGCTCGTTTTTGGTCACAGGTCCAGGAATGGTTGAAGAATTGCAACATTTGCGTAGAACTAACGCTACAGATAGCAATACTGGGGGATTTGAAAAGCCATAGTCAATCAATCAATAATATAATAATTATTTTAGCAAAAATGTTTATTTTTAATTTACAATCCGTGGAAGCTATGAGAATAGGAAGATTCAAATCTTTTGTGAAGCATCACAGCACAGTTGAAAAATATATGGCAAATAAAAATCCGAAATGGATGATGTTGGAAGATAGATGGGAAAGGTTGAGTGGAGCTGAAGGGTGGGACTAATAACAAGATAAACAATGTAGGGCATACGGGATCTGTGAAATGTGTATAGGTGCGGAGCTATTGTGAAATAGCACATTTACAAGTGGAAATCAAACTGGATGGACAACAGAAATAGAGGAAGGACTAAGAACAAACAAGAGAGAACTATTATAAAGTAGACTGTGTCTGTAAAATGTGTATAAGATGTATAAATTGAAGGTAAAAACAGAAATGTTTATCAGTTTACTCCAATTGGGGGATCGGTGGTAGGGTTTGCAGGGAATAATAATAAAGGTATACTCTTTAAAAAAAGTATGTATGTCTATGTAGGTATGTGTATGTATATATGTGTATATGTATGCATACGTGAATGGATATATATATTTACCCAAAAAAATATGGGGGATTGGAAATGATGCAGACAATTACATTGGAAGCAACATTCTTTCCGCAATATTAAGCTGATCCACCCCCCCAATAAAAAAAAAAAAAAAAAAAAAAAAAAAGAAAGGCACCTGTTGGTAGATGGGTAAAACTAATTATAATCTGACAATGAATTTCCCTTTGAGCATGGTGAAGTTATTAATTACACTGTGGATTGTTTGTCAATTCACCCATTCACTACAGAACCGCTCAGGGATTTCACCTACAGGAGGTTAGTGGCACCTTAATTGGGGAGAACGTACTCGAGGTAATGGCTGGAGCAGAACAGAATACAGAATAGGTGGAATGGTACCAAATACATCCAACACGTTTTCCATGTGTTTGATTCCATTCCATTTTCTCCGTTCCAGACATTATTATGAGTTGTCTTCCTCTCAGCAGCCTCCACTGATTTCACCATAAGGCCAGTGGTGACATTAAAACAGTTACAGAGTTTAACGGCTTTGATTGGAGAAAACTGAGGATCTATCAACAACAGTGTAGTTACTCCACAACACAAACCTAAATGACAAAGTGAGAAGAAGGAAACATGTACAGAATAAACATATTCCAAAACATGCATTCTCTTTGCAATAAGGCACTAAAGTAATAGTGCTAAAAAATGAGCAAAGAAATTAACTTTATGTCCTGAATACAAAGTGTTATGTTTGGAGCAAATCCAACACATCACATTACTGAGTACCACTCTTCATATTTTCAAGCATGGTGATGGCTGCACCGTGTTATGGGCATGCTATTTAATCCATTTTTAATTCAAGCTGTAAGACAACAGAATGTGGAATAAGTAAAGGGGTACTTTCTGAAGACACTGAGTATACCAAACATTAGGAACAACTTCCTAATTTTGAGTTTGAAACCCCTTTTGTCTTCAGAACATCCTCAGTTCATTGGGGCATGGACTCTACAAGGTGTCTAAAGAGTTCCACAGGGATGTTGGCCCATGTTGACTCCAATGCTTCCTACAGTTGTGTCAAGTTGGCTGGAAGGTTTTTGGGTGGTGTTCCATTCTTGATACACACCGGAAACTGTTTAGAGTGAAAAAACCCTGCAGTATTGCTGTTCTTGAAACCAGTGTGCCTGGCACCTACTACCACACCTCGTTCAAAGGCTAATTTTTTGTTTTGCGCAAACACCCTATAAATGGCACACATACACAATACACTTCTCAATTGTCTCAAGGATTAAAAATCCTTCTTTAACCTGTCTCCTCCCCTTCCTCTACTGTCATGAGAATTATGTTCTCAATGTTCATAAACCCAAATCAATTAACTACTCAGCCTGAAACGCAGAATTTGTAGGAAACTGGTTGAAATGAATCAGACGGAGGCCCAGCTACGATAGTCAGAACATGTATTTACGAGAGCGCTCCTGTGCATATACAATGATGTTCCCTTTATAACATTCTCTTAACATATGCACATACATACACACTAACATTAGGAGAGCTTTCTTGGTATCTACAATTCTCACCACAGTTGATCACCACCCAGCTGACAGTTCCAGTCCCCCCCAGATACGGGAAACTTGGAGGGGCTCTCCCTGTCCTATCTTATCTCCCCAGAGTTATAGCCGGGTCGGTTCAAACATAGGTTAATGATCCACTTTGTTTTCTTTTGGCACACACATACATTCCTCTCTTCCCAGGTCCAACCTAGTTGGACTTATGTTTATCAGCTTTAATTACTCCTTGTCTATGCTACATAACCTCTAATCCCTAATGGTTAAGTTTCCGGGTAGAATTATTTAATCATTTATCTTAAACCTTGATAAAATCTTTTAACATCTACGCTGATTGAAGTGGATTTAACAAGTGACAGCAATAAGGGATCATAGCATTAACCTGGATTCACCTGGTCAGTCTATGTCATGGAAAGCTCAGTAAGATTGGTTCTGTTTTATCACCTAATACCTACTCATATATCCATTGATAGTGAGTGGTAGCCTAATATGCATGTAGACAAAATCGTTGCATTGTATTTTCAGAAGATTTCCCCACATATAGGCAAAGCAGTTTCCACAAAAACTGAAATGAGCTTGTTCCTCCCATTTTTGTCAGTCCCACCATATCCCCATCCCCACCATATTGCAGCATCAGTGTAGTGTAGTGTCCAATAGTCAATACTTTCTCTCTTCTCTCTGAATCATCTGGTCCTTCTGCTTCTCAATCACTGATCCTGTCCTCCAGAGCCTTCAGCTCTCCCTCCACCTGATGGGGAAGGTCGGCTCCCACCTGCTGGGTAAAGTACACCCTCAGTTCCTGGGTCTCCTTCTCCCAGAAGACCTTGGGCAGGTCGAAAAGTGTTTTTTGTCTAGAAGTGATACGGCTTTTGTCCAAATTGAGTTTTCTCGCAAGTTTAGGAGAATTTAGGCAGCAAGTTAGGAGAATTAACGTAGAAGGTTATGATAATTAGATCAAGGAACGGAAAAGTGCTAAGATTAGCTCAAATGCTAAAGAATTTGACGTCAATTTGACAAAAGCTTTATCCCATCTAGACTTAACCGTCGTAGAGGGAGCCCATGTCCTCCTTGCTGCCCAGGACCTGCAGGTCACTGGCTCCCTCCTGTGACACCCGGTACACTCTTTTCACATCACTTCAATAAGAAGTGATTTTGGTAGCAGGTTAGGAGCAGGGCTGGACTACAGAACGGCCCCAGATAGCATATGATAGCAAAAGATGTTGAATAGTAGGAAATTAGCTCTAAAACACAACATTTTCTGTCAGCTTCATGACAACATGTCGAATAGCATTATAAAACTGTAAATATGTATCTCTGCACCATGACAAAATGGGTTGAAATGCTCTCTGCACCATGGCAAAATGGGTTGAAATGCTCTCCACTCCATGGCAAAATGGGTTGAAATGCTCTCCACACCATGGCAAAATGGGTTGAAATCTCTCTGCCCCATGGCAAAATGGGTTGAAATGCTCTCCACTCCATGACAAAATGGGTTGAAATGCTCTCTGCCCCATGGCAAAATGGGTTGAAATGCTCTCTGCACCATGGTGGCAAAATGGGTTGAAATGCAGTAAGTAAGAAGGGGGTGTGGGGTCGTCAGACTCTGGTTAGGAGAGCATTTTCACTAACCGTAACCCATAGCCGTAATTCTCCTAACCTGCTGCATAAATTCTTCTAGCCTGATACGAAAAAGTCCATTCTGTATAGAAGTGGTGTGAAAATGTGTCATCCAGCCCACCAGGGTCTTCTTGGCAAATAGACTTTAAAGAGGAAATGAAGGCTGTTGTTGTCTGTTCACACTGCTATGCTTTATCTTGGCCAGGTCGCAGTTGTAAATGAGAACTTGTTCTCAACTAGCCTACCTGGTTAAATAAAGGTGAAATACAAAAAAAAATGTTTTTAAAAAGGCAAGAAAAAGAGGAAGTTGGTGTAGGAGAAGTTGAGTGGTGTGTGAGAATCAGTCTGTCAAAGTTGATGTTTCTCCTTGTTCGGGTGGTGTTCGGCGGTCGACGTCACCGGACTTCTAGCCATCGCCAAATCCATTTGTCATTTTCCATTTGTTTTGTCTCGTTTTCCCACACACCTGGTTTTCATTTCCCAATTACTGGTCATGTATTTAACCTCTGTTTCCCCCATGTCTTTGTGTGTGATTGTTATTTTGTTCAGGTGGATATGTTCTGGCTGGTTTGTACCGGGTGCTTTTTATCACCCATGCTTTGTGGCAACCGTTCTTTTTGCACTTTGTAAATTGTTTACTTTGTGCTGTCGAGTAAAGTGCGTTGTTTCACTCATCTCTGCTCTCCTACGCCTGACTTTATACACCAGCTACACCAACCTGACACAGTCAGATACAATTACAGTTACTCTGTTTGATATCAAGTCTGTTTTTCATGTTGAAACATAATGTGACAACCATATGTTTTGTATCGATCTCAAATGTAACTTTTCCTTTTTTGTCTTCACTAAATTAATAGTGGATTTTGGTTCATGATTTAACTATATGTTTAAATCAAATCAAGTTTCAAATCAAATCAAGTTTATTTTATATAGCCCTTCGTACATCAGCTAATATCTCGAAGTGCTGTACAGAAACCCAGCCTAAAACCCCAAACAGCAAGCAATGGAGGTGTAGAAGCACGGCGGCTAGGAAAAACTCCCTAGAAAGGCCAAAACCTAGGAAGAAACCTAGAGAGGAACCAGGCTATGAGGGGTGGCCAGTCCTCTTCTGGCTGTACTGGGTGGAGATTATAACAGAACATGGCCAAGATGTTCAAATGTTCATAAATGACCAGCATGGTCAAATAATAATCAGGAGTAAATGTCAGTTGGCTTTTCATAGCCGATCATTAAGAGTATCTCTACCGCTCCTGCGGTCTCTAGAGAGTTGAAAACAGCAGGTCTGGGACAGGTAGCACGTCCGGTGGACAGGTCAGGGTTCCATAGCCGCAGGCAGAACAGTTGAAACTGGAACAGCAGCAAGGCCAGGTGGACTGGGGACAGCAAGGAGTCATCATGCCCGGTAGTCCTGACGCATGGTCCTAGGGCTCAGGTCCTCCGAGAGAGAGAAAGAAAGAGAGAAGGAGAGAATTAGAGAGAGCATACTTAAATTCACACAGGACACCGGATAAGACAGGAGAAGTACTCCAGATATAACCAACTGACCCTAGCCCCCCGACAAATAAACTACTGCAGCATAAATACTGGAGGCTGAGACAGGAGGGGTCAGGAGACACTGTGGCCCCATCCGATGATACCCCCGGACAGGGCCAAACAGGAAGGATATAACCCCACCCACTTTGCCAAAGCACAGCCCCCACACCACTAGAGGGATATCTTCAACCACCAACTTACCATCCTGAGACAAGGCCGAGTATAGCCCACAAAGATCTCCACCACAGCACAAACCAAGGAGAGGCGCCAACCCAGACAGGAAGATCACGTCAGTAACTCAACCCACTCAAGTGACGCACCCCTCCTAGGGACGGCATGAAAGAGCACCAGTAAGCCAGTGACTCAGCCCCTGTAATAGGGTTAGAGGCAGAGAATCCCAGTGGAGAGAGGGGAACCGGCCAGGCAGAGACAGCAAGGGCGGTTCGTTGCTCCAGAGCCTTTCCGTTCACCTTCACACTCCTGGGCCAGACTACACTCAATCATATGACCTACTGAAGAGATAAGTCTTCAGTAAAGACTTAAAGGTTGAGACAGAGTCTGCGTCTCTCACATGGGTAGGCAGACTATTCCATAAAAATGGAGATCTATAGGAGAAAGCCCTGCCTCCAGCTGTTTGCTTAGAAATTCTAGGAACAATTAGGAGGCCTGCGTCTTGTGACCGTAGCGTACGTGTAGGTATGTACGGCAGGACCAACTCGGAAAGATAGGTAGGAGCAAGCCCATGTAACGCTTTATAGGTTAACAGTAAAACTTTGAAATCAGCCCTTGCCTTAACAGGAAGCCAGTGTAGGGAAGCTAGCACTGGAGTAATATGATCAAATGTCTTGGTTCTAGTCAGGATTCTAGCAGCCGTATTTAGCACTAACTGAAGATTATTTAGTGCTTTATCCGGGTAGCCGGAAAGTAGAGCATTGCAGTAGTCTAACCTAGAAGTAACAAAAGCATGGATTAATTTTTCTGCATCATTTTTGGACAGAGAATTTCTGATTTTTGCAATGTTACGTAGATGGAAAAAAGCTAAATCACACACAAGTTCCCATTCAGGCCTGGGAGATAGAGGAGAGTTTCCTTTGTTGTATTTAACAATGTATCAGGGGTGGACTTAGTGATTTGGGGGCCAGTTTCAGAATGAGGTTGACTTGTCCTTCCCAGTCCAACCTATTTTGTATAACTGTTTCATTTCTGGCAGTAATGAAATGTATAGAACATTTAAAGCTGTTTAATCAGTGGCTAACCCACACAATGTGTTAAGAATCAGTCAGTGGGCAGCTGGGCTCCATTTCATTTGAAACTGGTGAAACATGACTAAGGCCACCTCTGCAATGTTTCAAGTGACTGAAACTAATTGTTCTGGAGTAGAAGGTTCATTAGAAAATGACAATGTTCTAAACACTTAAATTAGCATACCATGTTTTCACAACTGATGTTGACACCCAGCACATAGACTATTCAACATCCTGTTAAATAAATACTGTAGTATTCTTTAAAAATCTTTTCTCATACACTTATTAGGAAGTACGTCACTGATGAGATGTGAGATATGCCACATGAATTTCAGCACTTTAGTTTGTCAAACCACACTATTTGTGTGACAGTCTCTGCTATAGACAGTTTACGTTACCGTCTAAGGCAAGTATCGACTTCTTCAATATATTTTCTGTTCATTTGAATGTTCAAAATACATGAAAGGAAATGAATTCTGAGTAATTGTAACGGCTGTCGAAGTCGTTCTCCTCCTCAGACGAGGAGGAGCATGGATCGGACCAACACGCAGAGTGGAAAGTGGTCATTATTTAATGAACGTAAAACAGAACACTTACAAAAACAACAAACGTGACAAAACCGAAAACAGTCCCGTGTGGTACGAACACTGACACGAGAACAAACACCCACAAAACACACGTGAATCCCAGGCTGCCTAAGTATGATTCTCAATCAGGGACAACGATTGACAGCTGTCTCTGATTGAGAATCATACCCGGCCGAACACAAACATCCCAACATAGAAAATAACACATCGACAACCCACCCCAACTCACGCCCTGACCAACTAAATAAATACAAGAAAAAGGAAAAACAGGTCAGGAACGTGACATAACCCCCCCCTTAAGTTGCGAACTCCGGGCGCACCAGCATAAAGTCTAGGGGAGGGTCTGGGTGGGCGTCTGTCCACGGTGGCGGCTCTGGCGCTGGTCGTGGTCCCCACCCCACCATAGTCAAACCCCGCTTCCTTGGCCTCCTCCCAATGGCCACCCTCCAAATTAACCCCGCTGGATTAAGGGGCAGCACCGGACTGAGGGGCAACACCGGAATGAGGGGCAACACCGGAATGAGGGGCGGATCCTGGCTGGCTGGCGGATCCTGGCTGGCGGATCCTGGCTGGCTGGCGGATCCTGGCTGGACGGCTCTGGCGGATCCTGTCTGGACGGCTCTGGCGGATCCTGGCTGGACGGCTCTGGCTGGTCCTGGCTGGACGGCTCTGGCTGGTCCTGGCTGGACGGCTCTGGCTGGTCCTGGCTGGATGGCTCTGGCTGGTCCTGGCTGGCGGAAGGCTCCGGCTGATCCTGTCTGGCGGACGGCTCTAGCGGCTCCTGTCTGGCAGGCAGCTCAGACAGCACTGGGCAGGCAGACAGCTCAGACAGCGCTGGGCAGGCAGACAGTTCAGACACTGGCTGCGCTGGAGAGGAGGAAGGCTCTGACAGCGCTGGACCGGTGGGAGCAGCTGGAGAGAGAACCCGGAGAGACAGCCTGGTGCGGGGGGCTGCCACCGGTGGACTGGTACGTGGAGGTGGCACCGGGTATACCGGACCGTGAGGGAGGACACGCGCTCTTGAGCACCGAGCCTCCCCAACCCTACCAGGTTGAATGGTCCCCGTAGCCCTGCCAGTGCGGCGAGGTGGAATAGCCCGCACTGGGCTATGCTGGCGAACCGGGGACACCATCTGTAAGGCTGGTGCCATGTACGCCGGCCCGAGGAGACGTACTGGAGGCCAGATATGTTGGGCCGGCTTCATGGCACCCGGCTCGATGCCCAACCTAGCCCTACCAGTGCGGCGAGGTGGAATAGCCCGCACTGGGCTAAGCACGCGTACTGGGGACACCGTGCGCTTTACCGCATAACACGGTGTCTGACCAGTACGACGCCCTCTCACTCCACGGTAAGCACGGGGAGTTGGCTCAGGTATCCTACCCGGCTTTGCCACACTCCTCGTGTGCCCCCCCCAAGAAATTTTTGGGTCTGACTCTCGGGCTCCCAACCGCGTCGCCGCGCTGCCTCCTCATACCAGCGCCTCTCTGCCTTCGCTGCTCCAGCTCCGCCTTGGGACGGCGATATTCCCCTGGCTGAGCCCAGGGTCCTTTGCCGTCCAGGATCACCTCCCAAGTCTACGAGTCCTGTGTCCTCGGTCTCTGCTGCTGTCTGTTCCCACTCTGCTTGATCCTGAATTTGGTGGGTGTTTCTGTAACGGCTGTCGAAGTCGTTCTCCTCCTCAGACGAGGAGGAGCATGGATCGGACCAACACGCAGAGTGGAAAGTGGTCATTATTTAATGAACGTAAAACAGAACACTTACAAAAACAACAAACGTGACAAAACCGAAAACAGTCCCGTGTGGTACGAACACTGACACGAGAACAAACACCCACAAAACACACGTGAATCCCAGGCTGCCTAAGTATGATTCTCAATCAGGGACAACGATTGACAGCTGTCTCTGATTGAGAATCATACCCGGCCGAACACAAACATCCCAACATAGAAAATAACACATCGACAACCCACCCCAACTCACGCCCTGACCAACTAAATAAATACAAGAAAAAGGAAAAACAGGTCAGGAACGTGACAGTAATGAGATTCAATATGTTCTAAAGTACTGCTGTTTGTTCATGTATTATCTTCACAACTGAAGGACATAGTGTATTTGATATGGAGATGGTTCAATGCAATGTGTTGTGTGAGTTAAGCTACTCTACCAGTAAGTGTATGTTTGTACTGTTTCAGGTGATCAGTAGTGTGTGAGTTCTCACATGGCTTGTCCTGAGAACATGTTTTTTCTCATTGGTCTCTTTACGTCAGGTGAGTCTTCCACACAACAACAACTAGTTATTAATCAGACATAAAGGAATAACCACAAGTCATTATATATTATGGGATGTGCTATATAACTGTGTTGAAAAGTGTACAGTTAATTCCTGATTAGTGTATTTTAATAGTCTGGATTTAAACTCTGCTGTGAAAAACTATTTTGCATATTTTTGATACTGAATGTTATCAGATATTCAATCAAAAGCTGATATTAGATCAATGGAACCTGAGTGAAAAAAAAGAAGACAATGATGTACTTATTTTATTTATTTCATAAACAAAGTTATGCAACACCCAATGCCCCTGTGTGAAAAAGTAATTGCCCCCTTACACTCAATAACTGGTTGTGCCTCCTTCAGCTGAAATGACTCCAACCAAACACTTCCTGTAGTTGTTGATCAGTCTCTCATGTTGCTGTGGAGGAATTTTGGCCCACTCTCCCATGCAGAAATGCTTTAACTCAGCGACATTTGTGGGTTTTCAATCATGAACTGCACATTTCAAGTCCTGCCACAATATCTCAATTGGGATTAGGTCTGGACTTTTAGTAGAACATTCCAAAACTTTAAATTTGTTGCCTTTTATCAATTTTCATGTAGTCTTGATTGTGTGTTTTGGAATGGTGGCACAGCCAGTTATTTAGAGTAAGGGGTCAATTCCTTTTTCACACAGGGGAATCGGATGTTGCATAACTATGTTAATGAAATAAATTAAATAACTGTGACTATTTTTTTTAAATATTTGTAATCTCAAGTTCCCTTTATCTAATAGTAGGTTTTGGTTGAACATCTGGTAACATTCAGTTAAAAAAAGAAGCAAAAATAGAGAACCAGAAAGGGGGAAATACTGTTTCATGTCACTGTACAGTATGTGAACCCGACGTCAGTGTGCGGTTAACAGTATAGCTTCCACCACTGTCCCTGTCACCATACCGGGCTCAAACTAGTGGTCCTCTGCTCACAAACACACATGACATCACTCCTTGACAACATACCGACCAATTGAAAAATCACCTGTACATAGAAATAAGTTAATATTATTATTATTGGGAGAGACTGTACCAATGATGTGTATAAACCCTGGACCGCTGATGCTATGTAACGGCCAATGAGCGACTTTAAATCCACCAGTCTCTATATATGGTACTCCCCAGAAGAAGTAGTCCTCCATAAGAATTATGTGAATTCTACAGTATTTCAATCAAATGTTTCAAGGACAAAATTACATGTATTTAAGTATTTTGTTGTAGATGGGAACAGTAAAGTCAGTACTCTATAAAGAAAATACTTTAATATCTTTACATATTTTTTATTTCATTTGTTATGTTCAGGTCATATAAAAAGCATGAGCTGGAGCACACCCAGAGAAAATGACTTACTGTAGAGGTGCTGACTAACAGTGAATACACTGTAAGCTATAAAAACAAAGAGAGTTGCACACTCTATATATATAAACTCCCAGTCATTTATTGGGTAAAACACCAACGTTTCGGCATCCCTGTGCCATCTTCAGGGTAAAGTCATGAATGCTTGAACCAGGTTATGCAGACAAACAGTGCAATTAGTGCAACCAATGACAATAGTGAGGGGTGTGTCATAATTATGAGGTTAATTTGAATGAATTGAGTGAAACTGTTAAAAGACAATAGTTTACATCAAATTGAATACATTAGGCTATTGTTATCATTAATATTAGCATAAGATTAGCATCAACATACATTATTGTTTAATTTAATTTCACATATATTTAATTTTTTCCAATATCATTAAATGTTGTTAAAATGTTATATTTTGGTTAATCCATAATGCATAATAAGCATCATCAACAGGGGGAACATATTGGTTGTACGATGATAAGCTGTAGAAAGAATATATTCATTTATAGGAATTCTTTATAAAAAATAATTGTTCATTAGAAGGGACTGAGACCAAATTCAATTTTAAGACACTAGGGGTGAATGTTTTTAAATACCTCCTCTCCTTGGTAGACCAACATGCTCAATACCTGTGTATTTGAGGGAGGAGATGGGATCAACCTGTGTTGCTTCAACAAAGTGAGCTGCTATTGGATAGTCAGTGTTCTTATACCTGATTGAGCTGCGGTGTTCAGCTCTGCATTGTTTTAATTGTCTTTTCGTTTGTCCTACGTTGGCTTTCCCACATGAACATGTGATGAGATAGATTACTCCCTTTATCTTGCAAGAGATGATACCCCTAACAGGGATTTTTCAACCTGTATGTGGGTGTCTGTAGAAGGATGTTTTCGTAGTGCTATTGCACTGTGAGCATGAGCCACATTTGTAATTCCCATTTGGAATGGGTGTCAAGAGTGTCTTGATCTCATTAAGCTGTCCTCAATATTGCGACCATGCTTATAGACCACCAGTGGGGGGTCCTTGAAGAGGTGTGCAATTGTTGTGTCTGATTGCAGAATATGCCAGTGCTTCTTCAGGATTACTTTTATATTCTCTGAAGACTTGGTGTACTTAGTGCAAAAGACTTGTTTTTCTTCTTTGGTTTAGTTTTTAGCAAATCCTCTCTTGGTTTTTGAGATATTTTCATCATTGCAGCATCAAGACTTTTTTCCTTGTAGCCTCTGATTTTAAATGTATTTTTCATTTTCTAAGCATTGCTGTCTAAGTCTGACTGTTGGCCACAGATTCGTTTAATCCTTTATAACTGGCTATATGGTAGACCATTCCTGAGGGGAAGGGCATGAATACTATCCCCACCTAGCAGGGTATTGAGGTCTGTTGGCTGTGTGTAATGCATCATTCTCTTTGATGATCCATCAGTCCAGGTAGTTTATTTTTATCTCATCAGTCTGCATGGTGAATTTGAGATATTCAGAGCTCTTGTTTAGCAGAGTTTGGAATTAATTTAGTTCCTGCTGACTACCTTCCCAGAGCACAAAGACATCATCTATGTATCTCTTCCATGAGAGGATTTTAGAGAGAAGGGGGTGTGGTTCCTCAAATTGTTCCACATACAGGTTCACATAGTTGGGGTCAAAGGGGGAGCCCATGGCTACACCCCGAATTTGAAGGAAAAACTCTGACTCAAAGATGAAGTAGTTATTGGATGATACCAGTTCAGTGAGACGCAAGATGCAATCATTGGCTGGAGCAAGGGCAGGGTCTCTCTGTTGAAGGAAGTGTTGCAGTTTCACAAAATATAATTTAAAAGTTAGAATTAAGGTGTCTGTAATAGAATATATTTGTCAAAAACGAATGTAAACATTAATAAATGCATTTTTCATAGCTTCCAAAAACTTTTTTTACAATGCAGGAGTAACAAGATTGCCGTGCAGTTGCCTCCAAACAGCATCCCCTGTCAGTCATCTAGGGTTAATACATATCATTGGACTGATCTGAAAATATATCAGAACCTCCCTGATGTTGTCTTTTATGTTGCAGGTGTTCTGGCCTGCTTTGGTCAACGAGATTTGATCGCCACAATGCCAGATAAACTGGATGTACTGACTGGCTCCTGTGTGCAAATCCCATGTTCATTTGATATTCCTGACCAAAATAGGTATACATTTAACAGCGCAATACTAACCTCTGGAGTGTGGATTAAAGAAAGCCCATACCTTGGTGGGCATCCGGACAATGTGATATTTAACAGTAGTGAGAAAGACAACAGATATCAAGGGAAGATAACTGGAAAGATGTCCCAGAAGAACTGCACCACAGTCTTCTTCAATGTAACCACCAGTTACACTAATAAATACTTCTTCAGGATTGAGAGTCAACCATTCCGTGGAACAGATCCTGATAAGTCTGTTGATATAGTTGTCAGGGGTAAGAGACTATTTATCTTTTAACCAACTATTTTTCCAGTTTAGATTCCTTTCATCAAAGATAAGAGTAAAACAAGTGGACAGTTTAACTATTAGTGTAAAATATATTTATCTACAATGTATTACAGATTTGCCTTCCAGTCCCATCATTACTGTCTCAGGTGAGGTGAAGGAAGGGACCCCTGTCAGCTTGAACTGCTCTGCTGTCGCTCCCTGTCCTGAACACCCCCCTGAACTGACATGGACTCTCCCAACACAGTTCACAACTGAGAACCAACTGCAGGAGAATCCAGACCAAACCAAATCAGTTCTCTCCACGGTGACCTTCACTCCGTCATACCTTCATCATGAGCAGAACATCACTTGTACTGCAGTCTACCCAGTAGGGGCAAGCAACAAGAGAGCAGAACATAACATGATGCTTAATGTTTCATGTAAGATTTAGTCACCGGTTCCTGAAGAATAGATCATTCTATCATGTTTTCACTGATGATTGTAATAGAGTGGTTTTGATGAGACTATTCAATATACCATATCCAGTTACATTGTAAATGAACCCCTCTCCCTCAGTCTCTCCTAAGGACACCTCGGCCTCCATCAGTCCAGCTGATCCAGTATCAGTGGGCAGCTGTGTTAATCTGACCTGCAGCAGTACAGCCAACCCTCCTGTGACAACCTTCACCTGGTTCCAGATCAGTGGGGGTAAACCAACACAGGTAGCATCTGGACAGAGGTACTCCCTCAATGTGACTGTTGGTGATGGAGGACTGTACTACTGTGAAGCAAGAAATAGTCACGGCAGTGGGAAGTCAAAGGAAGTGCAGCTGGCTATTAAAGGTAGAAGCATTGGCACATTAATACGACACAACATTTAAGAATATTATAGATATAGATAGATGTAGAAGAGATATACTTCTACATGCCTGCTATATGTATCTAACTATGATACGGTTTTAGGATCTTAATTTGATCACTATTTTGTTGCTGAGAAGTTTCTTGCGCTGAGTGAAATACAGATAAGCTTTGTGATTTACATAAATTCACCAAAAATATGCGCTAAAACGTGGTTATATTAATATTGTTGCAATTTTCATGTAGCCTTATTTTGTCCAGCTAATAGCCTCACCTCCAATGGAACAACATTACGGAGGAAACGTTCAAATCCTTTTGCTGCAGGATTATTTTGCTGCAACAATACTGGCTAAATTAAGACCTTACATCTGTCCATCTACAGTATATGTGTAAATTGTAATGTTAGACAATGTGCAAAATGTTTCCTCTTTTAGGAACAGAGGACCATAATATGTGCTTTATTTACAGGACAAGAAGAGCCTGTTAACCCAAAGGTTTTTGAGATTGTAGGAAAAACCTTGGGGTTGCTTTTCCTTTTCAGCCTGGTCGTATTCTTTGCATGGTAAAAATGTATTCCCATCCTCAATGCAAACATATTTATCATGCTGATTGTGCTTTTGTATATGAACACCTAAATGATGTCAAAAGACCTTTATTCTTGTCTTCCAGGAGGAGGAGAACATCTAGACTCCCCAGTGGGTTTGACATGACAGACCGTTCACAGGGACAGGTGGGAATGTTAGAATAAACTTTTAAAACCCATCTAGAATGTGAACTTAAGGAAGAATTGAATGAATACTGTGTTGTGTAAACAACTGTAACTATGAAGTCATTATTCTTCTGAAGTGTCGGTCCTGACAACTGTTCCTTTCTCTGTGTTCTCTCCACAGAACTCCCTGGCTGGGACAGTGTGCTCTAACCAGGCCACGGTCGGTAGAGGGAACCAGTAAACACCACTTAACAACCTAGATGGGCTTCATGCACAAGTCAATAAAAGAGGTGCATTTTATGTATTTTGCCAATGGGTTTTAAGTCTTTTTATGTACATTCTCGTCATTGTGTATTCATTTTCTATTTATACTTTTCTTACATTTGCAATTGTGTGCTCTTTGAATATCTGTATATTTGTGCAATTTGCTGGGATGAAAAGTGTTTAACTGTTACTATAGTGGTGATACGATGATGTAGGCTACTCTTTATTTTAGACCATTTATTTTGAGTGTTGAGTTCACAGAGCATCTGTTTAATGGGTTCCAGTATAGAGGAACTGCTGAGTTCAACTAGCTTACTGAAGGCAGTTTAAAACCATATAAAGTCAATGATGACTGAGGAGAGAAGACACAGTTAGTTGGAGAGACAGTGGTCTGATACAAGACAGGAAGTTGGTGCAGTAAGTCTACATGATGGCAGAATGGTGTTAACATCTACTAGTCACTGTTTCTCTGCATCTTTTGTGCAGTTACCAGAATAATAATATCATCTATTTTCAGTTTGTATCTATTTCGAAGTTATTGTGTCAGTTTTTATGTTGAGTGTTAAATCAAAGAAACAATTGAGACTGAATATAAGGTTGTTTATTAATTACACTGTAATTAAAACCTTTACATTCAATTTCCATGAAATCTTTTGGTCTTATTGGTCCAACATTTTACATTCCTCATTAAAATTGATTAAATTGAGATGTGTTACTGGCCTACACACAATTCCTCATAATGTGAATTATGTTTTTAGACAAGAACAAGAAGTCTAAAAATCAAGAAGTATTTAACCCCTGTCTTATGGTAAGCCTAAATCATTTCAGGAGTAAAGATTTTCTTAACATGTCACATAAGAAGTTGCATTGACTCACTCTGTGTGCAAATCTAGTGTTTAACATGATTTTTGAATGACTACCTCATCTCTGTTCCCCACACATACAATTATCTGTAAGGTCCCATAGTCAAGTAGCGAATTTCAAACACAGATTAAACCACAAAGACCAGAGAGCTTTTCCAATACCTCTCAAAGAAGGGCACCTGTTGGTAGATGGGTAAAACAAATTATAATCTGACAATGAATTTCCATTTGAGCATTAATTACACTGTGGATTATTTGTCAATTCACCCATTCACTACAGAACCGCTCAGGGATTTCACCTACAGGAGGTTGGTGGCACCTTAATGGGGGAGAAAGGCTCATTGTAATGGCTGGAGCAGAATAGGTGGAATGGTATCAAATACATCCAACACATTTTCCATGTGTTTGATTCCATTCCATTTGCTCCGTTCCAGACATTATTATGAGTTGTCTTCCTCTCAGCAGCCTCCACTGATTTCACCATAACGCCAGTGGTGACTTTAAAACAGTTGCAGTGTTTAACAGCTGTGATTGGAGAAAACTGAGGATCTATCAACAACAGTGTAGTTACTCCACAACACAAACCTAAATGACAAAGTGAGAAGAAGGAAACATGTACAGAATAAACATATTCCAAAACATGCATTCTCTTTGCAATAAGGCACTAAAGTAAAACTGCTTAAAAAATGAGCAAAGAAATTAACTTTATGTCCTGAATACAAAGTGTTATGTTTGGGGCAAATCCAACACAACACATCACTGAGTACCACTCTTCATATTTTCAAGCATGGTGATGGCTGCACCGTGTTATGGGCATGCTATTTAATCCATTTTTAATTCAAGCTGTAAAACAACAGAATGTGGAATAAGTCAAGGGGTACTTTCTGAAGAGACTGAGTATACCAAACATTAGGAACACCTACCTAATTTTGAGTTGAAACCCCTTTTGTCTTCAGAACATCCTCAGTTCATCGAGGCATGGACTCTACAAGGTGTTGAAAGCGTTCCACAGGGATGTTGGTCCATGTTGACTCCAATGCTTCCTACAGTTGTGTCAAGTTGGCTGGATGTCTTTGGGGGTGGACCATTCTTGATACACACCGGAAACTGTTTAGAGTGAAAAAACCCAGCAGTATTGCAGTTCTTGAAACCAGTGCGCCTGGCACCTGCTACCACACCTCGTTCAAAGGCACTTACATTTATTGTCTTGCCCAAACACCCTCTAAATGGCACACATACACAATACACTTCTCAATTGTCTCAAGGCTCAAAAATCCTTCTTTAACCTGTCTCCCGCCTTCATCTACGCTGAAGTGGATTTAACAAGTGACTTCAATAAGGGATCATAGCTTTAACCTGGATTCACCTGGTCAGTCTATGTCAAGGAAAGAACAGTCAGATTGGTTCTGTTTTATCACCTACTACCTACTCATATATCTATTGACAGTGAGTGGTAGCCTGATCTGCATGCAGACACAACGTTTCATTGTATTTTCATACATTTTATCCACATATAGGCAAAGTAGTTTCCACAAAACTGAAATGAGCTTGTTCGTCCTTTTTTTGTCAGTCCCACCATATCCCCATCCCCACCATATTGCAGCATCAGTGTAGTGTAGTGTCCAATAGTCAATGCTTTCTCTCTTCTCTCTCTGAATCATCTGGTCCCTCAGCCTCTCAATTCCTGACCCTGTCCTCCAGAGCCTTCAGCTTTCCTTCCACCTGTTGGGGGAGGTCGGCTCCCATCTGCTGGGTAAAGTACACCCTCAGCTCCTGGGTCTCCTTCTCCCAGAAGACCTTGGGCAGGTCGAAGAGTGTTTTTGTCTAGAAGGGATACAGCTTTTGTCAAAATTGAGTTTTCTCGCAAGTTTGGTAGAATTTAGGCAGAAGGTTAGAAGAATTAACGTGGCAGGTTATGATAATTAGATCAAGGAACGGAAAAGAGTTAGGATTAGCTCAAATGCTAAAAGAATTTGATGTAAATTTGACAAAAGCTTTATCCCATCTAGACTTGACCTTCGTAGAGGGAGCCCATGTCCTCCTTGCTGCCCAGGACCTGCAGGTCACTGGCTCCCTCCTGTGACACCCGGTACACTCTTTTCACATCACTTCAATAAGAAGTGATTTTGGTAGCAGGTTAGGAGCAGGGCCGGATTACCGAACGGCCCCAGATAGCATATGATAGAAAAATATGTTGAATAGTAGGAAATTAGCTCGAAAACAACAACATTTTCTGTCAGCTTCATGAAAATGTTTAGAATAGCATTATAAATCTGTAAATATGTATCTCTGCACCATGGCAAAATGGGTTGAAATGCTCTCCACACCATGGCAAAATGGGTTGAAATGCAGTAAGTAGGAGGGGGGGTGAGGGGTTGTCCGACCCTGGTTAGGAGAGCATTTTCACTAACCGTAACCCATAGCCGTAATTCTCCTAACCTGCTGCATATATTCTTCTCGCCTGATATGAAAAAAATCAGTTCTATATAGAAGTGGTGTGAAAATGTGTCATCCAGCCCACCAGGGTCTTCTTGGCAAATAGAATAGAATAAAATTAGCTTTAAAACTGCAACCTTTTATATCAGCCTCATGGCAAAATGTGAACACAAGCATGAGGTGCCATAAAACACCAAAAATATAAAAAATAATTATCTCTGCACCAATGCAGAACGTTTTGAAATCCAGGAAAGTAAACTCAGGGTCCCAAATGCGGTCATCCAACCCTGGTTAGGAGAGCATTTTCCCTAAACCTAACTATTTTACCTGACCTTAACCTCACGCTCTTAACATGCTATGATAATTCTCCTAACATGCTACATAAATTCTCATAAACTGCTACGAAAAAGTCAACTCCGTATCAAAGTGGAGTGAAAAGAGTGTCTCTGTGGCTTCCAGCCCACCAGGCTCTTCTTGGCAAATAGACTTGAAAGAGGAAGTTGGTGTAGGAGAAGTTGAGTGGTGTGTGAGAATCAGTCAGATACAATTACAGTTACTCTGTTTCATACCAAGTCTGTTTTTCTGTTGAAACATAATGTGACAACCATATGTTTTGTATCAAACTCGAATTTAACCAATTTAACTCTTGAATAAATGAATAGTGGATTTTGGTTCATGATTTAACTATATGTTTAAATCTCACACACAATCCCATTCAGGCTGGGAGATAGAGGAGAGGGAGATGGTTATAATGCAGAAAGTTTCATTTGTTTAATTTAACAATGTGTCGGGGGCGGACTTAGCGATTTGGGGGCCCGTTTCAATGCTGCTGACCTGTCCTACCCCGAGAAAGGGACATTAAATACTGAAGTATTGTTTGAAAATAATTTCTCATACACCTATTAGGAAGTACGTCACTGATGAGATGTGAGATATGCCACATACATTTCATCACTTTAGTTTGTCAGACCACACTATGTGTGTGACAGTTTCTGCTGTAGACAGTGTACGTTACCGTCTAAGGCAAGTATCGACTTCTTCAATATATTTTCTGTTAATTTGAATGTTCAAAATAAATTAAAGGAAATTAATTATGAGTAATGAGATTCAATATGTTTTAAAGTACTGCTGTTTGTTCATGTATTATCTTCACAACTGAAGGACATAGTGTATTTTATATGGGGATGGTTCAATGCAATGTGTTGTGTGAGTTAAGCTACTCTACCAGTAAGTGTATGTTTGTACTGTTTCAGGTGATCAGTAGTGTGTGAGTTCTCACATGGCTTGTCCTGAGAACATGTTTTTTCTCATTGGTCTCTTTATGTCAGCTGAGTCTTATACACAGCAACAACTAGTTATGAATCAGACATAAAGTAATAACCACAAGTCATTATATTTTATGGGATGTGCTATTTAACTGTGTTGAAAAGTGTACAGTTAATTACTGATTAGTGCATTTTAATAGTCTGGATTCAAACAGTCTTGTGAAAAAGTATTTTTGATATTTTTGATACTGAATGTTATCAGATATTCAATCAAAAGCTATATTAGATAATGGAACCTGAGTGAACAAATAACACAACAATGACATACTTATTTCATTTATTACTTAAACAAAGTTATGCAACACCCACATGTTCATTGAAATAAGTCTATATTATTATTATTAGTAGAGACTGTACCGTTGATGTGTATAAACCCTGGACCGCTGATGCTATGTAACGGCCAATGAGAGACTTTAAATCCACCGGTCTCTATATATGGTACTCCCCAGAAGAAGCAGTCCTCATAAGAATTAATGGAATTCTACAGTATTTCAATCAAATGTTTTAAGGACAAAATTACATGTATTTAAGTATTATGTTGTAGATGGGAACAGTAAAGTCAGTACTCTATAAAGAAAATACTTCAGTATCTTTACATGTTTATTTTTTATTTGTTATGTTCAGGTTATATAAAAAGCATGAGCTGGAGCACACCCAGAGAAAATTACTTATTGTAGAGGTGCTGACTAACGGTGAATACACTGTAAGCTATAAAAACAAAGAGAGTTGCACACTCTATATATATAAACTCCCAGTAATTTATTGGGGAAAACACCAACGTTTCGGCATCACTGTGCCTTCTTCAGGGTAAAGTCATGAATGCTTGAACCAGGTTATGCAGACAAACAGTGAAATTAGTGCAACCAATGACAATAGTGAGTGTCATAATTACGAGTTATATTTGAATGAATTGAGTGAAACTGTTAATAGACAATAGTTTACAGCATATTGAATATATTAGGCTATTGTTATCATTAACATTAGCATACGATTAGCATCAACATACATTATTGTTTAATTTAATTTCACATATATTTATTGTTTCCAATTTCATAAAATGGTGTTACAAGTAATCTTTTGGTTAATCCATAATGCATAATAAGAATCATCAACAGGGGGAAGATATTGGTTGTACGCTGATAAGCTGTAGAAAGAATATATTCATTTATAAGACTTCTTCATAAAACAGTAATTGTTCATAAGAAGGGCCTGAGATCAAAGTCAATAATCTGACCACTAGGGGTCAATGTTTTTCAATCGGAAATCCAGTAGTCCTCCCTCTGTAGTGCTATTGCACTGTGTGCATGAGCCACATTTGTAGTTCCCATATAATATAACATATACTGTTTACAGGAAACTCACTCTACATCCTTAGATGAAGTTGCGTGGAAAATGGAATGGGGTGGTGAAATAATTTTCTGCCATGGACAAAGGAATGGAAATTAACAAAATTTTCGATCTGAATGTGCAAAAAATCCGGAATGATTCGCAAGGAAGGTGGATCCTTTTGAATATGAAAGTGGACGAAAAAGAGATTTGGCTCATTAATCTATATCGTCCAAATCATGATGATCCACTTCTTCGAAAACATTTATACCAATTTATTGAATTTACAGGCAACAAATGATCTAATCATAATGGTAGGAGACTAATACACAGTGTTAAGTACCTCAATGGACCGTAAAGGTAATCACTCTAGAAACTATCATCACCGTGCCCTTCAGGAAATCACAAATATTATGGACACATTAGAAATAGTGGATATTTGGAGACTAAAAAACCCTGACCTAGTGAGATTTACATGGAGGAGACTTAATCAAGCTAGTCGTCTTGACTACTTTCTTGTCTCTTTCTCTCTTGCATCAAAGGTTAAAAAAGTTTTAATAGGAGATAGAATGAGATCGTATTATCATCGAATTGGCATTCATAAAACTCTTATAGATTTTCTACGTGGACGGGGATATTGGAAATTTAATCAAAGTTTACTGGAGGACAACTTATTTTTAACTAAGACAAAATCATTTATAACTGAATTTTTCCAGTATAATATAGGTTCAGCAAATCCCCTTATTGTTTGGGATACCTTTTAAATGTACCTTCAGGGGTCATTCAATTCAATAGTCATCAATAATAAAAAGCAGTTTCTGGCTATTGAAACAAGACTAACAAGGGAAATCCATGAACTAATAGTACAGGTAGATAGCAATAAAAATGATAATACAGAGATACAAAATAAGTTAGAGGAAAAACAAAAAGAACTTGAGGAACTTATTCAAGAACGATCTAATGTAATCTATTACAAAAATAAAGCAAACTGGATGGAATATAGAGAAAAATGCACAAAATTCTTCCTGAATCTCCAATACAGGAACGCTAACAAAAAGAATTTGCAGAAACTCGTTACAGAAGACGGAGTCATCTATGATTCTCCGAATGATATTTTAAAAGAGGAAGCTAATTATTTTAGGCAGATGTTCTCTTTTCCGTCTCATCCTCTCCCAATGAATGAAGATTACGGTAAGGAATTCTTTCCAAATAATATAAAAAATTGAAAATTAGCAAATGTACAGAAAGACCAGTGCGAAGGCTAAATTACAGAGGAATAACTTTTTGAGGCTATTAAATCCTTTCAGTCTGGAAAAACCCCATGGCTTGATGGCATACAGAGGTATATCAAGTATTTTTTGATATACTAAAAGCTCCATTGCTAGATTGTTTTAACTACTCCTATAGAATTGGTAGTCTGTCAGGTACTCAGCAGGAAGATCTGATTTCTCTATTATTAAAACAAGACCCAGATGGCAAATATAAAGACCCAGTCTATCTAAAAAACTGGAGGCCCCTTACACTTCAATGTTGTGATTAAAAAATATGAGCAAAATGCATAGCACCCAGAATTAAAAGGGTTTTACCAGGTATTGTTCATTCATAGAAATAATAGAACATCATGAAACATATAAGAAGCCAGGAATGGTATTTATAGCAGATTTTGAAAAGGCATTTGATAAAGTAAGACTGGATTTTATTTATAAATGCCTGGATTTTTTCAATTTCGGTAATTCTCTTATAAAATGGGTAAAAATAATGTATATCAACCCCAGGTGTAAATACTAAATAACGGCTACTTCTCAGAGAGTTTTGAACTGTCAAGAGGAGTTAAATAAGGATGTTCGCTGTCACCATATCTATTCGTTATGGCCATCGAAATGCTAGCTATTGAAATCAGATTCAATAACAACATTAGAGGATTAGAAATCCAAGGCTTAAAAACAAAGGTGTCCATGTATGCCGATGACTCAAGTCCGCAAGCTAGATCCCTGCAATGTCTCATTGAAGATCTAGATAACTTTTCTGTACTCTCTGGACAAAAACCTAATTATGATAAGTGTACAATATTACGTATTGGATCCTTAAAAAATACACATTTTACATTACCCTGCAGCTTACCTATAAAATGGGCTGACGGTGAAGTAGACATACTTGGTATTCATATCAGAAAACATATCAATACGCTCTCCACAATGAATTTCGATAGAAAACTTGTAAAAATAGACAATATCCTGCAACCTTGGAGAGGTAAATACCTGTCTATTTATTTCAATTTATCCCTCTGAAAAGATAGAACAAATATTACCACAAATATTATGGCTGAACTCAAATGTGCTGGTTGATAAAATACCTGTATTTATGGGAAAGATGTTTGAAAAGGGTATTTTGTTCTTAAGTGATTGTAATGGTAGAGTATTGTCCTTCATGGGAAGGTCTGCTCAATCCAAGAGTACAGCCAATTGATTACAGTATTGCCCCAAAAATGGAGGAGGCAGGTGGCAGCGGGAGGAGGTAGGGAACTGGTCTGTCTGCCCAATATAAAGGATCAAAACTGGCAGAGGAATAAAAATAGCATAAATAGGAAAGTATACCAGTTTCATTTGAGGACCAGGATGTTGACAACTGTGCAATACAGATAGCAAAATAGTTGGGAAGAGATTTTTGATGTACCGATTGCATGGTACAGGGTGTATTATTTGATATATAAAACAACACAAGATTCAAGACTTCATGCTTTTCAGCTAAAATTATTATATAGAATTCTTGCACCAACAAAATGTTGAATATTTGGGGCATAAAATCATCGAAGCTCTGCAGATTTTGTTGTGAGGATACAGAATATACACTATACTAATACTCTTAGTAAAAGTATTTATCTTCAACACGTAATCTGTAGATTATATTCGATTAGATAGATTGAAATTGTACATTAAACATCATAGCATAGTTGAAAGATATGTGTTGCGTAGAAACACGAAGTGGGTGGCCAGCAGAGATAGATAGGATGGGCTGAGGGAAGGTGAGGGTTGGTATGTGGAATTGGAGACAAGTGGGAGTGGAGTTGCTGTGTGAGAGAGAGAATGATGGTCAAAAGATAAAGGGGGGAAAAAAGTCTAAATTAAACATAATAAAAGTACATTTGAATGACACTAAGTGGCAGTGTTTTCACAACTAATGCCGGTTTGCCTGAGGCTGATGCCGTGCAGGTGGTTGTACACATGCATATACACACACTCTCATTCAAATAAACACATACAAGAACACACACGTACATGTAATAGTGGCAGACATGCACACAAACATATACAGTTGGCATCGCTGTTATGATTTCAGTTGTCCTTGATGTCCTTTGTTTTACATGTATTACCGTATTTTGTTTTAAAAAATGTTGCATTGTTGTTTGCTGTTTTCTTCTGTCTTTTCATTTTGTCTCTTTAGTTCTCTTGGTTGTTGGTGCATTGGGGGGTTCTTGAGGGTGGGGAATGGAATTAATTGTATTTTTTTTTCTTCTTCCAGGGGGGGACTGTGGGGGATCTTGGAGGGTTCGGGTTTCACAAGATTGTGATCATGAAAAAGGAAACTATGACATATATTTTATATCACTATCATGCACACGCACTCTCACACATAAGGAAGGCTCTGTTGCGGAAAGACAGATACATGTTTGATAGTGTCTTGATGCCGTATTGTTTGTCCTTCATGTTCTAATACTTTAATGTTACCCTTTCCTTGTGTTTTAAGTAAAAAACAATAAAAAATAAACAACAGTGTTGTTCATGGGAGGACACCACAGAAGAAGCCACTGCTGTCCAAAAAAAACATTGCTGCATTTCTGAAGTTCACAAAAGAGCACCTGGATGTTTCACAGCGCTACTGGCGAAATATTCTGTGGACAGATTCAACTAAAGTTGAGTTGTTTGGAAGGAACACACACCACTATGTGTGGAGAAAAAAAGGCAAAGCACACCAACATCAAAACCTCATCCCAACTGTAAAGTATGGTGGAGGGAGCATCATGGTTTGGGTCTGCTTTGCTTCCACAGGGCCTGGACAGCTTGCTATCATTGACGGAAAAATGAATTCCCAAGTTTATCAATACTTTTTGCAGCAGAATTTAAGGCTATCTGTCTGCCAATTGAAGTCAACAGAAGTTGGGTGATGAAACAGGACAACAACCCAAAACACAGAAGTAAATCAACAACAGAAGGGGGTGACCCAGTCAGAGTCCTGAGCTCAACACGATTGAGATGCAGTGGCATAACCTCAAGAGAACGGTTCACACAAGACATCACAATAATATTGCTTCTGTGGTGTCCTCCTATGAACACCATTCTTGTTCAGTGTTTTACGTATCGTTGACTCGTCAACAGAGATGTTAGCATGTTCCAGAGATTGCCGTAAGTCTTTAGCTGACACTCTAGGATTCTTCTTAACCTCATTGAGCATTCTGCACTGTGCTCTTGCAGTCATCTTTGCAGGAAGGCCAGTCCTAGGGAGAGTAGCAACATTGCTGAACTTTCTCCATTTACTGTATAGACAATTTGTCTTACCGTGGACTAATGAACATCAAGACTTTTAGAGATACTTTTGTAACCCTTTCCAGATTTATGCAAGTCAACAATTCTTAATCTTAGGTCTTCTGAGATCTCTTTTGTTCAAGGCATGGTTCACATCAGGCAATGCTTCTTGTGAATAGCAAACTTAAATTTTGAGAGTGTTTTGTATAGGGCAGGGCAACTCTAACCAACATCTTCAATCTCATTGACTGGACTCCAGGTTAGCTGACTACTGACTCCAATTAGCTTTTGGAGAAGTCATTAGCCTTACTTTTTCCAACCTACACTGTGAAATTTTAAATTATGTATTCAATAAAGACAAGGAAAATATAATAATTTCTGTCATTAGTTTAAGCACACTGTGTGTGTCTATTGTTGTGACTCAGATGAAGATCAAATTTTATGACCAATTTATACGAAAATCCATGTAATTCCAAAAGGATCACATACTTTTTCATGCCACTGTACTTTTCTAAATTTCAACACATTTTGCCATGGTGCGGAGAGAAATATTTGCAATTTTATAACGCTATTCTACACATTTTGTCATGAAGCTTAGATAAAAAATGTCAGTTTTAAAGCTAACTTCCTGAAATTCTACACTTTTTGCCATGAAGCAGAGATTTAGTTTGGTGTTTTATAGCTCATCATGCTTGTGTTCACATTTTGCCATGAGGCTGAGACAAATTGTTACAGTGTTAAAGCTAATTTCCTACTATTCAACACATTTTGCTATCATATGCTATATGGGGCCGTTCAGTAGTCCGGCCCTGCTCCTAACCTGCTACTATAATCCCTTCTTTTTGAAGTGACGTGAAAAGAGAGTCCACAGGTACCACAGGAGAGAGCCAGCGACCTGCAGGGTCTGAGCGGCAAGGTGGAAAGTCTAGGTGGGATAAAGCTTTTGTTAAATTTCCGTCAAAAGTTGAATTATTATTGCATTTTATCTAATCCTAACCCTTTTCTGTACTTTAATCTAATTATCATAACCTGCTACGTTAATTATCCTAACCTGCTGCATAATTCTCCTAAACCTGCTAGAAAACGATTTTATTTTTACAGAAGCTGTATACCTTCTAGACAAAACCCTCTTTGACTAGCCCAAGGTCTTCTGGGAGAAGGAGACCCAGGAGCTGAGGGTGTACTTTACCAAGCAGGTGAGAGCCGACTTCCCCCAACAGGTGGAGGGAGAGCTGAAGGCTCTGGAGGACAGGGTCAGGAATAATTGAGAGGCAGAAGGACCAGATGATTCAGAGAGAGAAGAGAGAAAGCATTGACTATGGGACACAACACTACGCTGATGCTTCAATATGGTGGGGATGGGGATATGGTGGGACTGACAAAAAAGGGACTAACAAGCTCATTTCAGTGTTGTGGAAACTGCTTTGCCTATATGTGGGTAAAATGTATGACATTTCAAATAAACAACGTGTCTGCATGCAGTTCAGGCTACCACACTGTCAATGGATTTATGAGTACTGTAGGTATTAGGTGATAGATCAGAATCAGTGTTCAACTGTATCTTACTGCTCTTTCCATGACATAGACTGACCATGTGAATCCAAGTGAAAGCTATGATCCCTTATTGAAGTCACTTGTTAAATCCACTTCAGCGTAGATGAAGGGGAGGAGACCGGTTAAAGAAGGATTTTTAAGCCTTGAGACAATTGAGAAGTGTATGTGTGCCATTTAGAGGGTTTTTGGGCAAGACAAAAAATGTAAGTGCCTTTGAATGAGGTGTGGAAGAAGGTGCCAGGCGCACTGGTTTCAAGAACTGCAACACTGCTGGGTTTTTAACACTGTTTCCCATGTGTATCAAGAATAGTCCACCACCCAAAGGACATCCAGCCAACTTGACACAAGTGTGGGAAGCATTGGAGTCAACATAGGCCATCATCCAGGTGGAACACGTTCGACACCTTGTAGAGTCCAGCCCCGATGAATTGAGGCTGTTCTGAAGGCAAAAGGGGGTGCAACTCAATTCATTTACTCAGTGCCTTCAGAATGTATTCATACCCCTTGACTTAATAGACATTTTGTTGTGTCACAGCCTGAAATTAAAATGCATTAAATATATGTATTTTCTCACCCATCTACACACAATACCCCTTAATAACAAAGTGAAAATATGTTTTTAGAAATGTTTGCAGATGAATTGAAAATGAAATACAGAAATATTGAATTAATGTTAGAATCACTTTTTGGCAGTGTTTACATCTGTGAGTCTTTCTGGGTAAGTCTGTAAGAGCTTTCCTGGATTGTTGTAACGGCTGATTTCCTCCTCTTCGTCTGAAGAGGAGGTGTAAGGATCGGACCAAGACGCAGAGTGGAAAGTGTCCATGATTTATTAACAAACTGAACACTACACGAAACAAAAGCGAATCAAACCGAAAGACAGTCCCGTGTGGCACGAACACTGACACGAAATACAAACACCCACAAACACACACGTGAACCCCGGCTGCCTAAGTATGATTCTCAATCAGGGACAACGATTGACAGCTGCCTCTGATTGAGAATCATACCAGGCCGAACGCACAAAACCCCAACATAGAAAACAACACATAGACAACCCACCCAACTCACGCCCTGACCATACTAAATAAATACAAAACAAGAGAAAACAGGTCAGGAACGTGACAATTGTACAATATTTTTTACATTATTCTTTAAAAAATGATTAAATCCCTATCAAGTTGGTTGTTGATCATTGCTAGACGGCCATAACATGGTGCAGCCATCACCATGCTTGAAAATATGAAGAGTGGTACACAGTGATGTGGTACACAGTGATGTGGTACACAGTGATGTGGTACACAGTGATGTGGTACACAGTGATGTGGTACACAGTGATGTGATTTGCCCCAAACATAACACTTTGTATTCCGGACATACAGTACATTTATTTTGACACATGTCTTGCAGTTTTACTTTAGGGCCTTATTGCAAACAGGATGCATGTTTTGGAATATGTTAATTCTGAGCATGTTTCCTTCTTTTCAATCTGTCACTTAGGTTAGTATTGTGGAGTAACTACAACATTGTTGATCTATCCTAAGTTTTCTGCTATCACAGCCATTAGACTGTGTAAATGTTTTAAAATCACCAGTGGATTCATGGTGAGATCCCTGAGCGTTCTCCTTCCTCTCTGGCAACTGAGTTAGGAAGGACGCCTGTATTTTTGTAGTGACTGGGTTTATTGATACGCCATTAAAAATTGTAATTAATAACTTCCATGAAAGGGATATTCAATTATTATTATTTTTTACCCATCTACCAATAGGTGCTCCTCTTTACGAGTCATTGGAAAACCTCCCCAGTCTTTGTGGTTAAATCTGTTTGAAACACACTGCTCGACTGAGGGACCTTACAGATAATTGTATGTGTGGGGTAAAGAGATGAGGTAGTCAGTCACTATTATTGCACACACAGTGAGTCCATGCAATTTATTATGCGACTTGTTAAGCAAATCTTTACTCCTGAACTTATTCATGATTGTCATAAGAAAGAGGTTGAATACTTATTGACTCAAGATGTTTCATATTTTAATTCATTTTTTAATTCAAGACATCATTCCACATTATGGGGAATTGTGTGTAGGCCAGTGACACATATAAATGTAATCCATTTTAATGAGTAGTAAAATGTTGGACCAATAAGACCAAAAGATGTAATGGAAATTTAATGTAAAGGTTTTAATTACAGTGCAATTAATAAACAACCTTAAATTCAGCCTCAATTGTTTCTTTGATTTAACATTCAGCATAAAAACTGACACAACAACTTCTAAATAGATATAAACTGAAAATATATAATATTGTTATTCTGGTAACTGCACAAAACATGCAGAGAAACAGTGACTAGTAGATGTTAACACCATTCTGCCATCATGTAGACTTCCTGCACCAACTTCCTGTCTTGTATCAGACCACTGTCTCTCCAACTAACTGTGTCTTCTCTCCTCAGTCATCATTGACTTTATATGGACTTAAACTGCCTTCAGTAAGCTAGTTGAACTCAGCAGTTCCTCTATACTGGAACCCATTAAACAGATGCTCTGTGAACTCAACACTAAAAATAAATGGTCTAAAATAAAGAGTAGCCTACATCATCGTATCACCACTATAGTAACAGTTAAACACTTTTCATCCCAGCAAATTTTACAAATATGCAGATAATCATAGAGCACACAATTATCAATGTAACAAAGTACCAATAGAAAACAGATACACAATGACAATACTGTACATAAAAACACTTAATACCCATTGGAAAATTAACATGCACCTCTTTAATTCACTTGTGCATAAAGTCCATCTAGGTTGTTAAGAGGTGGTTCCTGGGCCCCTCTCCTGGTCACGTTGACTTCAGCGTACTCACTCTCCTGTCCCTGGACCCTGTCCTGGGCTGCAGCTGGGGTCTCTTTGGTCTGTAGTTTGGAGAAGTCTATGTCACCGTAGTGGATCTCTTCAGACTGGTCTTCTGCACGTTCCTCTGGTTCCTCTCCGGCTGTGGCCTGGTTAGCACACACTGTCCCAACCGGGAAGTTCTGTGGAGAGAACACAGAGAGAGGAACAGGTGTAAAGCTCTAAGCTCAGTCATGTGTAAAACTCTAAGGTCAGCAGGTTACACAACACATACTGAGGAGATGTCAATGAAAATGTAAATTCAACTGACAGGTGTAAAGAGTTACATTTTGCCAACAAATGAGCTCCAATCTAATGTAAACACTGTCAAAGTCCAACAGCTATTCTGTTTTCATTCCATATTCTTACAGGATGTGGCATTGCTTTCGGTTTGTTCATCTCCCCTGAACTTGCTCTAAAATGATGTTAACCTCATGGCTTTGGATAGTTTCAGCATTAATTCTATTCTTCCTTAGATACACTTTGTAGATGGTTTGAAAGTTGAGCCTTATTCCCACCTGTCCCTGTGTATTGTCTGTCCTTTCAAGTCCATCGTGAAGCCTCGAGTTTCTCCTCCTGGAAGACATTTAGAAAGGCCTTCTGAATGCACTGTGAGGGTTTTCATATGCAAAAGCACAAACACAGCAGAAATAATATAGTTTTGCGTTAATGCCAGGAAAAGTTTTTACCATACAAAAAGACTGATCAGGCTGATAAACAAAAAGGCCGCCAGAGTTCCTGCTGCAACCCAAAAAACCATTGAGTTATTATGCTCCTCTGGCCCTGAAAATACAGAACATATTATGGTCATTTCTCACGTAAAAATGTCTAAAGTACACTACTTGACCAAAAGTATGTGGACAACTGCTCGTCGAACATCTCATTCTAAAATCATGGGTATAAATATGGAATACAAAATGTCATTGTATGTTGTAGGATTAAGATTTCCCTTCACTGGAACAAAAGGTGCCTAGGCGAACCATGAAAAACAGCTCCAGACCATTTCTCATCCACCAAACAGTACAGTTGGCACTATGCATTGGGGCAGGTAGTTTTCTCCTGGCAAAACCCAGATTCGTCCAATGGACTGCCAGATGGTGAAGCGTGATTCATCATTCCAGAGAACGGGTTTCCACTTCTCCAGAGTACACCACTCACGCCGATTCTTGCCATTGTGCAAGGTGATTTTAGGCTTGTGTGCGGCTGCACAGCCATAGAAACCCATTTCACGAAGCTCCCAACGAAGAGTTCTTGTGCTGCCATTGTTTCCAGAGGCAGTTTGATACTCTGTAGTGAATGTTGCTATTCTACTGCCAATGTTTTTGTCTATGGAGATTGCATGGCTTTGTGCTCGATTTTATACACCTGTGAGCAATGTTTGTCCACATACTTTTGTATATATAGTGTATATCTAACCTAAGATTGTGCCCTACGTGGCCGTTTTACCTTTACTAGCCAGCTGCACGTCATTAGACTTCCCACAGCCGTGACTATTTCTTGCTTCACAGAAGTACAGTCCTCCATCAACAGCAGTCACATTGAGGGAGTAATGCAGTCCAGTTGCTACCTGTATTGGTTTATCTCCACTGATCTGGAACCAGGTGAAGTTTGTCACAGGAGGGTTGGCTGTACTGCTGCACGTCAGATTAACACAGCTGCCCACTGATTCTGGATCAGCTGGACTGATGGAGGCTGAGGTGTCCTTAGGAGAGACTGAGGGAGAGGGGTTCATTTAGAATGTATCTGATATGGTATATTGAATAGTCTCATCAAAACCACTCTATTACAATCATCAGTGAAAACATGATAGAATGATCTATTCTACAGGAACCGGTGACTAAATCTTACATGAAACATTAAGCATCATGTTATGTTCAGCTGTCTTGTTGCTTGCCCCTACTGGGTAGACTGCAGTACAAGTGATGTTCTTCTCATGATGAAGGTATGACGGAGTGAAGGTCACCGTGGAGAGAACTGATTTGGTTTGGTCTGGATTCTCCTGCAGTTGGTTCTCAGTTGTGAACTGTGTTGGGAGAGTCCATGTCAGTTCAGGGGGGTGTTCAGGACAGGGAGCGACAGCAGAGCAGTTCAAACTGACAGGGGTCCCTTCCTTCACCTCACCTGAGACAGTAATGATGGGACTGGAAGGCAAATCTGGAAAACATTGTAGATGAAGATAGTTTACACTAAAAGTTAAACTGCACACTTGTTCTACTCTTATCTTTGATGAAAGGAATCTAAACTGGGAAAAATAGTTGGTAAACGGTTAAATTGTCTCTTACCCCAGACAACTATATCAACAGACTTTTCAGTGTCTGTTGCACGGAATGGTTGACTCTCAATCCTGAAGAAGTATTTATTAGTGTAACTGGTGGTTACATTGAAGAAGACTGTGGTGCAGTTCTTCTGGGACATGTTTCCAGTTATCTTCCCTTGATATCTGTTGACCGTCTCACTACTGTTAAATATCACATTGTCCGGATGCAAACCAAAGTCTGGGCTTTCTTTAATCCACACTCCAAAGGTTGGTATTGTGCTGTTAAATGTATACTTATTTTTGTCAAGAATATTACATGTACATGGGATTTGTATACAGGAACCAGTCAGTACATCCAGTCTATCTGGCATTGTGGCGATCAAATCTCGTTGGCCAAAACAGGCCAAAACACCTGCAACATAAAGAACAACATCAGGGAGGTTCTGATATATTTTCGGTACAGTCCAATGATATGCATTAACCCTAGATGACTGCACGGGCTGCTGATTGGAAGCCACTGCACAGCCATCTTGTAACTCCTCTTTCAGTGTAAAACAGGTTTTGGAAGATATAAAAACACATTTATTAATGTTTACATTTGTTTTAGACAAGTATATTCTATTAGAGATACCTTATTGCAAACTTTTAAATTTCATTTTGTGACCTGCAACACTTCCTTCAACAGAGAGACACTAGCCTTGCTCCAGCCAATGATTGCATCTTGTAACTCACTGAACTGGTATTATCCAATAACTACTTCATCTTTGAGTCTTTTTTCCTTCAAATTCGGTGTGTAGCCATGGGCTCCCCCTTTGACCCTACCTATGTGAACCTGTATGTGGAACAATTTGAGGATGCACTCATTTACACAACAGAGACACACCTCCTACTCTTTAAAATCATCTCATGGAAGAAATACATAGATGATGTCTTTGTGCTCTGGGAAGGAAGTCAGCAGGAACCAAAATGAATTCCAAACTCTGCTAAACGAGAGCTCTGAATATCTCAAATTCACCATGCAGACTGATGAGAGAAAAATAAACTACCTGGACTTATGGATCATCAAAGATAATGATGTTTTACATACAGACTTGTACACACAGCCAACAGACCTCAATACCCTGCTACGTGGGGATAGTATGCATCCCCTTCCCCTCAGGAATGGTCTACCATATAGCCAGTTATTCAGGATTAAACAAGTCTTTTGCACAAATACACCAAGTGTTCAGAGAAAATGAAAGCAATCCTGAAGAAGCACTGGCATATTCTGATATCAGACAAAAAAAAATCACACCTCTTCAAGGAACCCCCACTGGTGGTCTATAAGTGTGGTTGCAATATTGGGGATAGCTTAGTGAGATCTGACCTGCCCCCTGAGCCCACTCAGACACTCTTGACACCCATTCCAAATGGGAACTACAAATGTGGATCATGTTCACATTGCAATAGCACTACAAAAACACCCTTCTTCAGACACCCACATACAGGTGGAAAAATCCCTGTTAGGGGTATCATCTCTTGCAAGATAAAGGGAGTAATCTATCTCATCACATGTTCATGTGGGAAAGCCAACGTAGGAGAAACGAAAATACAATTAAAACAATGCAGAGCTGAACACCGCAGCTCAATCAGGTGTAAGAACACTGACTATCCAGTAGCAGCTCACTGTTGAAGCAACACAGGTTGATCCCATCTCCTCCCTCAAATACACAGGTATTGAGCATGTTGCTCTACCAAGGAGAGGAATTAACATGGAGGTCCTACTACTACAGAGGGAAGCCTACTGTATATATGCTTTTTTTAAACATTGACTCCTAGTGGTCGGAATATTGACTTTGATCTCAGGCCCTTGTTATGAACAATTATTTTTATGAAGTCCTATAAATGAATATATTCTTTCCTCAGCTTATCAGTGTACATCCAATATGTTCCCTTGTTGATGACGCTTACTATGCATTATGGATGGACCAAATGATTACATGTAACAACATTTTATGAATTTGGAAACAATTAAATATATGTGAAATTATTTTAAACAATAATGTATGTTGATGCTAATCTTATGCTAATTTTAATGACAACAATAGCCTAATATATTCAATATGCTGTAAACTATTGTCTTTTAACAGTTTCACTCATTTCATCCTAATTAACCTCATAATTTACACCCTTTCTTCTTTAAGGTTGCTGCCCCTATCATCGCCAAGCCTATCTCCGACCTTTTGAACCTGTCTCTCCTTTCTGGGGAGGTTCCCATTGCTTGGAACGCAGCCATGGTTCGTCCTTTATTTAAAAGGGGAGATCAAGCTGATCCTAACTGTTCTAGACCTATTTCTATTTTACCCTGTTTATCAAAAGTGTTGGAAAAACGTGTCAATTATCAACTGACTGGCTTTCTTAATGTCTATAGTATTCTCTCTGGTATGCAATCTGGTTTCCGCTCAGTTTATGGATGTGTCACTGCAACCTTAAAGGTCCTCAAAGAGGTTGCCATCGCCCTTGATTCTAAGCAATGTTGTGCTGCTATTTATATATCACTGCAATCTACACTCCTCTGTAAATTGGTCATCTCTGTATTCCCGTCTCAAGACCCATATGTTAATGCTAATTTATAAAATATTCTTTGGCCTCACTCCCCCCTATCTGAGATGTCTACTGCAGACATATCCTCCACATACAACACCCGTTCTGCCAGTCACATTCTGTTAAAGGTCCCGAAAGCACACACATCCCTGGGTCGCTCGTCTTTTCACTTCGCTGCAGCTAGCGACTGGAACGAGCTGCAACAAACACTCAAACTGGACAGTTTAATCTCAATCTCTTCAGTCAAAGACTCAATCATGGACACTCTTACTGACAGTTGTGGCTGCTTTGTGTGATGTATTGTTGTCTCTACCTTCTTGCCCTTTGTGCTGTTGTCTGTGCCCAATAATGTTTGTACCATGTTTTGTGCTGCTACCATGTTGTGTTGCTACCATGTTGTTGTCATGTTGTGTTGCTACCATGCTGTGTTGTCATGTGTTGCTGCCTTGCTATGTTGTTGTCTTGGGTCTCTCTTTATGTAGTGTTGTGTTGTCTCTCTTGTCGTGATCTGTGTTTGTCCTATATTTATATTTTATTTATTTATTTTATTCCCAGCCCCCGTCCCCGCAGGTCTTTTGCCTTTTGGTAGGCAGTCAATGTAAATAAGAATCTGTTCTTACCTGACTTGCCTATTTAAATAAAGGTTAAATAAATTAAATGTAAAAAATAATTCCGACACACCCCTCACTATTGTCATTGGTTGCACTAATTGCACTGTTTGTCTACATAACCTGGTTCAAGCATTCATGGCTTTACCCTGAAGAAGGCACAGTGATGCCGAAACGTTGGTGTTTTACCCAATAAATGACTGGGAGTTTATATATATAGAGTGTGCAACTCTCTTTGTTTTTATAGCTTACAGTGTATTCACCGTTAGTCAGCACCTCTACAATAAGTCATTTTCTCTGAGTGTGCTCCAGCTCATGCTTTTTATGTGACCTGAACATAAAACACTTAAAAATAAACATGTAAAGATATTAAAGTATTTTATTTTTAGAGTACTACCTTTTCTCTCCGTCTACAACAAAATACTTAAATTCATGTAATTTTGTCCTTGAAACATTTGATTGAAATACTGTAGAATAGTATACACATCATTGGTACAGTCTCTCCCAATAATAATAATATTTACTTATTTCAATGTACAGGTGATTTTTCAATTGGTTGTTATGTCATCAAGGAGTGAGGTGACATGTGTTTGTGAGCAGAGGACCACAGGTTTGAGTCCGGTATGGGGACAGGGACAGTGGTGGAAACTATACTGTTAACCGCACACTGATGTCGGTTTCACATGCACATTCAGTGACATGAAAAGTATTTGCCCCCTTTCCGATTTTCTCTGTTATGTATATTTGTTTTATATTTAATGTTACCAGATGTTCAACCAAATCCTAATTTTAGATCAAGGGAACCTGAGTTTAAAAATAACCCAAAAAACACCCTGACCTTAGAGAGTTTTTTATGTCTCTATTTTTGTTTGGTCAGGGTGTGATTTGGTTGGGCATTCTATGTTCTCTTTTCTATGTTTTTGTATTTCTATGTTTTGGCCTGATATGGTTCTCAATCAGGGACAGCTGTCTATCGTTCTCTCTGATTGGGAACCATACTTAGGTAGCGTTTTCCCACATGGTTTTTGTGGGTAGTTATTTTCTGTTTAGTGTTTTGCACCTGACAGGACTGTTTCGGTTATTCTCTTTGTTATTTTTTTAATAGTGTTCAGTTTCAATAAAAAGCATGAACACTTACCACGCTGCACTTTGGTCCGATTCCTCTTCTTCAGACGACGAAAACCGTTACAGTATTGTTTTATTTATTTATTTCATAAACAAAGTTATGCAACACCCATTTCCCCTGTGTGAAAAAGTAATTGCCCCCTTACACTCAATAACTGGTTGTGCCACCATTCCAAAACACATAATCAAGTCTACAAGAAAATGTAATAAAAGCAAAAATTTAAAGTTCTGTAATGGCCTAGTCAAAGTCCAGACCTAATCCCAAATGAGATATTGTGATAATTCATGCTTGAAAACCCACAAATGTCGCTGAGTTAAAAAGCAGTTCTGCATGGGAGAGTGGGCCAAAATTCCCCCACAGCGATGTGAGAGACTAATCAACAACAACAGGAAGTGTATGGTTGGAGTCTATGTAGCTAAAGTTGGCACAACCAGTTATTGAGTGTTAGGGGGCAATTACTTTTTTACACAGGGGCATTGGGTGTTGCGTAACTTTGTTTAAGAAATAAATGAAATAAGTATGTCATTGTTGTGTTATTTGTTCACTCAGGTTCCATTTATCTAATATTAGCTTTTGATTGAATATCTGATAACATTCAGTATCAAATAATATCAAACATTTACTATAAAAAATATGCAAAAGTAGAACAAATTTGAAAGTGGGCAAAAACTTTTCACAGCACTGTTTGAATCCAGACTGTCACGCCCTGGCCTTAGTTATCTTTGTTTTCTTTATTATTTTAGTTAGGTCAGGGTGTGACATGGGGAATGTATGTGTTTTTTTGGATTGTCTAGGGGTTTTGTACGTTTAATGGGTTAGTGTCTTGTCTAGGTGTTTGTATGTCTATGGCTGCCTAGATTGGTTCTCAATTAGAGGCAGCTGTGGTTCATTGTCTCTGATTGAGAGCCATATTTAAGGCAGCCATAGGCATTTGGGTTTTGTGGGTAATTGTCTATGTCTAACGTTAGTAGCTGTGTGTGCACTTTCGTTTGTAGCTTCACGTTCGTGGTTTATTGTTTTTTGTATGAGTTTGTATATTGTTCGTTTCGTCTTCGTCTCTAATAAAAGAAGATGTATTCATATCACTCTGCGTATTGGTCCGATCCATGCTCCTCCTCAGACGAGGAGGAGAACGAACGTGACAGAATTACCCACCAGAACGGGACCAAGCAGCGTGTCACGCGGCAGCAGGAACATACACAGGATTTATGGCAATGGGAGCAGGATCTGGACTATACTACGTGGGAGGAGATCGACAGGTGGGCGATCGAACCAGGGCGAATGCCGGAGCCCGCCTGGGATTCTCTGGAACAGTGCGAGGAGGGATACCGGCGAATGGAGGCAGCACGACGACGCGGTAGGAAGCCTGTGAGTCAGCCCAAAAAATAACTTGGGGGGAGGCTACAAGGGAGTGTGGCGAAGTCAGGTAGGAGACCTGAGCCAACTCCCCGAGCTTACCGTGGAGCGCGAAAGTACGTGCAGACACGTGTTATGCGGTAGAGCGCACAGTGTCTCCTGTACGTGTGCATAGCCCAGTGCGGGTTATTCCACCTCCCCGCACTGGCAGGGCTAGATTGGGCATTGAGCCAGGTCCCATGAAGCCGGCTCAACGCGTCTGGTATCCAGAGCGTCTCCTCGGGCCGGCATACATGGCACCAGCCTTACGCATGGTGTCCCCGGTTCGCCTACATAGCCCAGTGCGGGTTATTCCACCTCCCCGCACTGGTCGGGCTACTGGGAGCATACAACCAGGTAAGGTTGGGCAGGCTCAGTGCTCAAGGGAGCCAGTACGCCTGCACGGTCCGGTATTTCCGGCGCCACCTCCCCGCCCCAGCCCAGTACCACCAGTGCCTACACCACGCACCAGGCTTCCAGTGTGTCTCCAGAGCCCTGTTCCTCCTCCACGCACTCGCCCTATGGTGCGTGTCTCCAGCCCGGTACCACCAGTTCCGGCACCACGCACCAAACCTCCTGTGCGTCTCCAGAGTCCTGTGCGTCCTGTTGCTGCTCCCCGCACTAGCCCTGAGATGCGTGTCCCCAGCCCGGTACCACCAGTGCCGGCACCACGCACTAGGCCTAATGTGTGTCTCCAGGGTCCAGTATGCCCTGTTCCTTCTCCCCGCACTAGCCTTCAGGTGCGTGTCCCCAGCCCGGTACCACCAGTTCCGGCACCACGCACCAAGCCTCATGTGCGTCTCCAGAGCCCTGTACGCACTGATCCTTCTCCCCGCACTCGCCCTGAGGTGCGTGCCCTCAGCCCGGTACCACCAGTTCCGATACCATGCACCAGGCCTATAGTGCGCCTCGAGAATTCAGTGTGCCCTGTTCCTGCTCCCCGCACTAGCCTTGAGGTGCGTGTCTCCAGTCTGGTACCACCAGTTCCGGCACCACGCACCAGGCCTACTGTGCGCCTCAGCAGGTCAGAGTCGGCCGTCTGCCCAGCGCCGTCTGAGCTGCCTGCCTGCCCAGCGCCGTCTGAGCCATCCGTCTGCCCAGCGCCATCTGAGCCATCCGTCTGCCCAGCGCCGTCTGAGCCATCCGTCTGCCCAGCGCCGTCTGAGCCATCCGTCTGCCCAGCGCCGTCTGAGCCATCCGTCTGCCCAGCGCCGTCTGAGCCATCTGTCTGCCCAGCGCCGTCTGAGCCATCCGTCTGCCCAGCGCCGTCTGAGTCATCCGTCTGCCCAGCGCCGTCTGAGCCATCCGTCTGCCCAGCGCCGTCTGAGCCATCCGTCTGCCCAGCGCCGTCTGAGCCATCCGTCTGCCCAGTGCCGTCTGAGCCATCCGTCTGTCCCGAGCCATTAGAGCCGCCCGTCTGTCCCGAGCCGTCAGAGCCGTTCGTCAGTCAGGAGCCGCTAGAGCCGACAGTCAGCCAGGATCCGCCAGAGCCGCCAACCAGCCAGGATCTTCCAGAGCCGCCAACCAGCCAGGATCTGCCAGAGCCGCCAGTCAGCCAGGATCTGCCAGAGCCGCCAGTCAGCCAGGATCTGCCAGAGCCGCCAGTCAGCCAGGATCTGCCAGAGCCGCCAGTCAGCCAGGATCTGCCAGAGCCGCCAGTCAGCCAGGATCTGCCAGAGCCGCCAATCAGCCAGGATCTGCCAGAGCCGCCAATCAGCCAGGATCTGCCAGAGCCGCCAATCTGCCAGGATCTGCCATAGCCGCCAGCCAGCCAGGATCTGCCAGAGCCGCCAGCCAGCCATGACCAGCCAGAGCCGCCAGCCTGCCATGACCAGCCAGAGCCGTCAGCCAGCCAGGAGCAGCCAGAGCCTTCCGCCAGACAGGAGCAGCCAGAGCCGTCATCCAGCCATGACCAGCCAGAGCCGTCATCCAGCCATGACCAGCCAGAGCCGTCATCCAGCCATGACCAGCCAGAGCCGTCATCCAGCCATGACCAGCCAGAGCCGTCAGCCAGCCATGACCAGCCAGAGCCGTCAGCCAGCCATGACCAGCCAGAGCCGTCAGCCAGCCAGGATCTTCCAGAGCCGCCAGTCAGCCAGGATCTACCAGAGCCACCAAAGCGGGTATTGACAATGGTGGAGTGCGGGCCACGTCCCGCACCCGAGCCGCCGCCATAAGAAGGCCCACCCCGGACCCTCCCCTTCTGTGTCAGGTTTTGCGGCCGGAGTCCGCACCTTTGGGGGGGGTACTGTCACGCCCTGGCCTTAGTTATCTTTGTTTTCTTTATTATTTTAGTTAGGTCAGGGTGTGACATGGGGAATGTATGTGTTTTTGATTGTCTAGGGGTTTTGTACGTTTAATGGCTCAGGGCCTTGTCTAGGTGTTTGTATGTCTATGGCTGCCTAGATTGGTTCTCCATTAGAGGCAGCTGTGGTTCATTGTCTCTGATTGAGAGCCATATTTAAGGCAGCCATAGGCATTTGGGTTTTGTGGGTAGTTGTCTATGTCTAACGTTAGTAGCTGTGTGTGCACTTTCGTTTGTATCTTCACGTTCGTGGTTTATTGTTTTTTGTATGAGTTTGTATATTGTTCGTTTCGTCTTCGTCTCTAATAAAAGAAGATGTATTCATATCACTCTGCGTATTGGTCCGATCCATGCTCCTCCTCAGACGAGGAGGAGAACGAACGTGACACAGACTTTTAAACTGCACTAATCAGGAATTAATTGTACACTTTTCAACACAGTTATATAGCACATCCCATTAAATATCATGACTTGTGGTTATTCCTTTATGTCTGATTCATAACTAGTTGTTGTTGTGTGGAAGACTCACCTGACATAAAGAGGACAATGAGAAAAAACATGTTCTCAGGACAAGCCATGTGAGAACTCACACACTACTGATCACCTGAAACAGTACAAACATACACTTACTGGTAGAGTAGCTTAACTCACACAACACATTGCATTGAACCATCTCCATATCAAATGCACTATGTCCTTCAGTTGTGAAGCTAATACATGAACAAACAGCAGTACTTTAGAACATATTGAATCTCATTACTCATAATAAATGTGACATACTACTGATCACCTGAAACAGTACAAACATTCACTTCCTGTTATAGTAAGTGACATACTACTGATCACCTGAAACAGTACAAACATACACTTCCTGGTATAGTAAGTCACATGACACGTACTGTATCACATTGAAGCTTTATTCCATACATCACGTAGGTACTAAAGTTGTTAAGCTAATACATGAACTAACAGCCGTACATTGAACGTTTTGCATCTCATTACTTGTAATTAATTTCCTTCATTTAGTGTGAACATTACAATATGAAGATAAGATAGTGAAGTAGTTGTCACTTGCCTTGCAATGATGTAAACGGTCCACGGGAGACACTGTCACACACCCATAGTTTGTTCTGACAAACTAAAGTGCTGAAAATCATGTGACACATCTCACATCTCATCAGTGACATACTTCCTAATAAGTGCATTTATATAACAGGATGTTGAATAGTCTATGTGCTGGGTGTCAACATCAGTTGTGAAAACATGGTATGCTAATTTAAGTGTTTAGAACATTGTCATTTTCTAATGAACTTTCTACTCCAGAACAATTAGTTTCAGTCACTTGAAACATTGCAGAGGTGGCCTTAGTCATGTTTCACCAGTTTCAAATGAAATGGAGCCCAGCTGCCCACTGACTGATTCTTAACACATTGTGTGGGTCAGCCACTGACTCAACAGCTTTTTGTGGCCTATACATTTCGTTACTGCCCGAAATGGACACGTATACACAATATATTTTCATTGTGGGATCATAATATTCATTGCAGTTAATCTATGTGTGGGGGTGGGGGGTAAATAACCCTTTTATGGGGTAGGGGACCCCTTAACAGCATTGTGTTACAGGCCCCCAAATAATCAAGACCCAGGAGCTGAGGACGTACTTTACCCAGCAGGTGGGTTTTTATTACAGTGCAATTAATGAACAACCTCAAACGCAGGCTCATGTGTGTCTCTTGAACAACACTCAAAATAAAAACGGACACAAAATAGCTCCTAACAATACACACATGAAAAATAGACATGTAATGGGGATATTTAAGATGAGTTAAGTTCAGATTCAGTTTAGAATGATTCATATAATGTTCAGCATATTTATATACTTGACCTTTCTGTAACATGATTTCCAGTGTGCTGTTTGTAACATTTGGGTTGATGGTCACTAGACTCAATGCTGTATGTTACGGATTCAATTCATAACTGTTGATAGTGATTGACGACAGACTGGAAGTACAAGGACCGAGGACACGCTGATTGTTATTGTATTCTGTGAAATACTGATTCTGTAGTAGTTAACAAAGCCACTGCCTTTGGTTTTGACTTCCTAAAAGCCTCTCAGGCTGGTGTTTACAGAACATTTGTTGGTCTGATTAGGATATAAAGGATCTGTCTTCAAGACGATGGTGTTTACAGAACAATTGTTGGTCTGATTAGGATATAAAGGATCTGTCTTCAAGAGGATGGTGTTTACAGAACAATTGTTGGTCTGATTAGGATATAAAGGGTCTGTCTCCAAGAGGCCAATCAGACATTGTCTCTGCTTCTATACTGGATGTTGTCTCCCTGTTGCAACTTGTATTAAACCTGATTGATTCATGATAGACCTTACCAACGACTTCTCTTCTCTTTTGTTCACAGGCGCACAAATATCACCCCCCCAGGACATGCTAACCTCTCACCTTGGCAATGACAGAGGAAGTTAGCATTTGGGGGGGGGTGATATATGATATTTCTCACTCATAATGTTTCACAATTCATCCAGGACCATAATCATGGTAGAATCCACAATAATGAATTTAGAAATATATTCTATTCTGAACTACAATAAAAGTTACTGCAAAATAACACAATAAACACAATAAATTAAACAAATGAAACTTTCTGCATTATAAGCATCTCCCTCTCCTCTATCTCCCAGCCTGAATGGGAATGTGTGTGGGATTTAAACATATAGTTAAATCATCAACCAAAATCCACTATTCATTTATTCAAGAGTTACATTTTTAAAATTCGAGTTTGATACAAAACATATGGTTGTCACATTATGTTTCAACATGAAAAACAGACTTGGTATGAAACAGAGTAACTGTAATTGTATCTGACTGATTCTCACACACCACTCAACTTCTCCTACACCAACTTCCTCTTTGAAGTCTATTTGCAAAGAGGATCCTGATGGGCTGGAAGCCACAGAGACACTCTTTTCACTCCACTTGGATTCGGAATTGACTTTTTAATGTAGCATGTTTGGAGACTGAGGTTAATGCCTAGGACTCCCGAGTGGCGCAGCGGTCTAAGGCACAGCATCTCAGTGCTAGAGGATTCACTACAGTACCTGGTTTGAATCCAGGCTGCATCACATCTGACTGTGATTGGGAGTCCCATAGGGAGGCGCAAAATTGACCCAATGTTGTCCAGGTTTGGCCGGGGAGACAGTCGTTGTAAATAAGAATTTGTTCTTAACTGACTTGCCTAGTTATATAAAGGTTAAATAAAATAAATAAAAATAGATTAGTTAAAAGGGATATGGTTAAGGAAAATGCTCTCCTAACTAGGCTTGGAAGACAGCATTTGTTACCCTGAGCTTAGTGGCAAGAAAAAGTATATGAACCCTTTGGAATTACCTGCTTAAATTGGTCATACAATTTGATCTGATCTTCATCTAAGTCACAACAATAGACAAACACAGTCTGCTTAAACTAACAACACACAAACAATTATACGTTTTCACGTCTATTATTGAAAACACGAGTAAACATTCACAGTGCAGGGTGGGAAAAGTTTGTGAACCTTTGGATTTTATAACTGGTTTACCCTCCTTTGGAAGCAATAACCTCAACCAAACGTTTTCTGTAGTACTGAACTGTTTCTTGTGATGTCTGGTGTGAACTGCTCTCTTGAGGTCATGCCACTGCATCGCAATCGGGTTGAGGTCAGGACTCTGTCTGGGTCACTCCAGAAGGCGTATTTTCTTTTGTTGAAGCCATTCTGTTGTTGATTTACTTCTGTGTTTTGGGTTGTTGTCCTGTTGCATCACTCAACTTCTGTTGACCTTCAATTGGCGGACAGATAGCCTTACATTCTGCTGCAAAAAGTCTTGATAAACTTGGGAATTCATTTTTCCATCAATGATAGCATGCTGTCCAGGCCCTGAGGCAGCAAAGCAGACCCAAACCATGATGCTCCCTCCACCAAAATTTACAGTTGCAGAGGCTTTCATGTTTGTGTGCTGTGCCTTTTTTTCTCCACACATAGTGTTGTGTGTTCCTTCCAAACAACTCAACTTTAGTTTAATGTGTCCACAGAATATTTTGCCAGTAGCGCTGTGAAACATCCAGGTGCTCTTTTGCGAACTTTAGACATGCAGCAATGTTTTCTTTTTGGACAGCAGTGGCTTCTTCTGTGGTGTCCTCCCATGAACACAAATTTGTTCAGTGTTTTACATATCGTTGACTCGTCAACAGAGATGTTAGCATGTTCCAGAGATTGCTGTAAGTCTTTAGCTGACACTCTAGGATTCTTCTTAACCTCACTGAGCATTCTGCGCTGTGCTCTTGCAGTCATCTTTGCAGGAAGGCCAGTCCTAGGGAGAGTAGCAACATTGCTGAACTTTCTCCATTTATAGACAATTCGTCTTACCGTGGACTAAGGAACATCAAGGCTTTTAGAGATACTTTTGTAACCCTTTCCAGATTTATGCAAGTCAACAATTCTTAATCTTAGGTCTTCTGTGATCTCTTTTTTTCGAGGTACGGTTCACATCAGGCAATGCTTCTTGTGAATAGCAAACTCAAATTTTGTGAGTGTTTTGTATAGGGTAGGGCAACTCTAACCAGCATCACTACTCTGGACGGTTCTGACCTAGAATATGTGGACAACTACAAATACCTAGGTGTCTGGTTAGACTGTAAACTCTCCTTCCAGACTCACATTAAACATCTCCAATCCAAAATTAAATCTAGAATCGGCTTCCTATTTCGCAACAAAGCATCCTTCACTCATGCTGCCTAACATACCCATGTAAAACTGACCATCCTACTGATCCTCGACTTTGTCGATGTCATTTATAAAATACCTTCCATACTCTATCCCACAAATTGGATGCAGTCTATCAAAGTGGCATCCGTTTTGTCATCAAAGCCTCATATACCACTCACCATTGCGACCTGTATGCTCCAGTTGGCTGGCCCTCGCTTCATACTCGTCGCCAAACCCACTGTCTCCAGGTCATCTACAAGTTTCTGCAAGGTAAAGCCCCGCCTTATCTCAGCTCACTGGTCACCATAGCAGCACCCACCCGTAGCACGCGCTCCAGCAGGTATATCTCACTGGTCACCCCCAAAGCCAATTCTTCCTTTGGCCGCCTCTCCTTCCAGTTCTCTGCTGCCAATGAATGGAACGAACTGCAAAAATCACTGAAGCTGGAGAATCATATCTCCCTCACTAACTTTAAGCACCAGCTGTCAGAGCAGTTCACAGATCACCGCACCTGTACATAGCCCATCTGTAAATAGCCCATCCAATTACCTCATCCCCATACTGTTATTTATTTTGCTCCTTTGCACCCCAGTACCTCTACTTGCACACTCATCTTCTGCACATCTATCACCCCAGTGTTTAATTGCAATATTGTAATTATTTCGCCACTATGGCCTATTTATTGCATTACCTCTCTTATCCTACCTCATTTGCACACACTGTATATAGACTTTTTCTATTGTAATATTGACTGTATGTTTGTTTATTCCATGTGTAACTCTGTGTTCTTGTTTGTGTCGCACTGCTTTGCTTTATCTTGGCCAGGTCGCAGTTGTAAATGAGAACTTGCTCTCAACTTGCCTACCTGGTTAAATAAAGGTGAAATAAAAAATAAATAAAAAACATCTGTGAGTCTATCTTGGTAAGTCTATAAGAGCTTTGCACATCTGAAATGAACAATATTTCCACATTATTCTTTAAAAAATTCTTCAAGCTCTTTCAAATTGGTTGTTGATCATTGCTAGAAAGCCTTTTTCAAGTCTTGTCATAGATTTTCAAGCCGATCAAACTGAAATTAGGCCACTCAGGAACATTCAATGTTGTCATAGTAAGCAACTTGTGTATATTTGGCATTTTGTTTTAGGTTATTGTCCTTTTGAAAGGTGAATTTGTGTCCCAGTGTCTTTTGAAAATCAGACTGAACCAGGTTTTTCTCTAGAGTTTTGCTTAGCTCTATTCCATTTATTTGTATCCTAAAAAACTTAATGACAAGCATACCCATAACATATTGCAGCCATCACCATGCTTGAAAATATTTAGATATTGGTAGTGGTACTCTAAATATGTTGATATGTTGTGTTGGACATAGAGTGAATTTCTTGGCCAAATGTTTAGCAGTTTTACTTTACTGCCTTATTGCAAACAGAATGCATGTTCTGGAATATTTTTATTCTGTACATGTTTCCTTCTTTTCAGTCTGTAATTCAGGTTCGTATTATGGAGTAAGTAACGTGTTGTTGATCCATCCTCAATTTTCTCCAATCACAGCCATTAAACTCTGTAACGGTTTTGAAGTCACCACTGGCCTTATGGTGAAATCAGTGGAGGCTGCTGAGGGGAAGACAACTCATAATAATGTCTGGAACGGAGCAAATGGAATGGAATCAAACACATGGAAAACGTGTTGGATGTATTTGGTACCATTCCACCTATTCTGCTCCAGCCATTACCTCAAGTACGTTCTCCCCAATTAAGGTGCTACCAACCTCCTGTAGGTGAAATCCCTGAGCGGTTTCCTTCCTCTCTGGCGACTGAGTTAGGAAGGACATTTGTATCTTTGTAGTGATTGGGTGTATTGATAAACCATCCAAAGTGTAATTAATAAACTCACTAAGCTCAAAGGGATATTCAATGTCAGATTTATTTTCTTTTTACCCATCTACCAACAGGTGCCCTTCTTTGTGAGGCAATGGAAAAGCTGGTTATATCTGTTTGAAAGTTGCTGCTTGACTGAGAGACCTTACTGAAAATTGTATGTGTGGGGTACAGAGATGAGGTAGTCATTAAAAATCATGTTTAACACTAGTATTGCACAGAAGTGAATCCATGCAACTCATGTGACTAGTTAAGGAAATCTTCTCTCCTGAACTTATTTAGGCTTGCCATAGAAAAGGTGTTGAATATATATTGACTTTCAGCTTTTCATTTTTATGTCTAAAAACATAATTCCACATTGTGTGTAGAACAGTGACACAAAATCTCAATTTAATCCATTTTAATGAGATATGTTAAATGTTGGACCAAAAAGACCAAAAGATTTCATGGAAATTTAATGTAACGGTTTTTATTAGAGGACAATTAATAAACAACCTTAAATTCAGTCTCAATTGTTTCTTTGATTTAACACTCAACATAAAAACTGACACGATAACTTCTAAATAGATACAAACTGAAAAAAGATAATATTGTTATTCTGGTAACTGCACAAAAGATGCAGAGAAACAGTGACTAGTAGATGTTAACACCATTCTGCCATCATGTAGACGTACTGCACCAACTTCCTGTCTTGTATCAGACCACTGTCTCTCCAACTAACTGTGTCTTCTCTCCTCAGTCATCATTGACTTTATATGGTTTTAAACTGCCTTCAGTAAGCTAATTGAACTCAGCAGTTCCTCTATACTGGAACCCATTAAACAGATGCTCTGTGAACTCAACACTCAAAATAAATGGTCTAAAATAAAGAGTAGCCTACATCATCATATCAACACTATAGTAACAGTTAAATACTTTTCATCCCAGCAAATTCTACAAATTTTCAGATATTCAAAGAGCACACAATTACAAATGTAACAAAGGTATCAATAGAAAACGAATACCCGATGACAATGCTGTACATAAATAGACTTAAAACCCATTGGCAAAATACATAAAATGCACCTCTGTTATTGACTTGTGCATGAAGCCCATCTAGGTTGTTAAGTGGTGTTTACTGGTTCCCTCTACCGACCGTGGCCTGGTTAGAGCACACTGTCCCAGCCGGGGAGTTCTGTGGAGAGAACACAGAGAAAGGAACAGTTGTCAGGACCGACACTTCAGAAGAATAATGACTTCATAGTTACAGTTGGTTACACAATACAGTATTCATTCAATTCTTCCTTAAACACACATTCTAGATGGGTTTTAAAAGTTGAGTCTAACATTCCCACCTGTCCCTGTGAAAGGTCTGTCATGTCAAACCCACTGGGGAGTCTAGATGTTCTCCTCCTCCTGGAAGACAAGAATAAAGGTCTTTTGACATCATTTAGGTTTTCATATACAAAAGCACAATCAGCATGATAAATATGTTTGCATTGAGGCTGGGAATATCTTTTTACCATGCAAAGAATACGACCAGGCTGAAAAGGAAAAGCAACCCCAAGGTTTTTCCTACAATCTCAAAAACCTTTGGGTTAACAGGCTCTTCTTGCCCTGTAAATAAAACACATATTATGGTCATCTGTTCCTAAAAGAGGAAACATTTTGCACATTGTCTAACATTACAATTTACACATATACTGTAGATGTACAGATGTAAGGTCTTAATTTAGCCAGTATTGTTGCAGCAAAATAATCCTGCAGCAAAAGGATTTGAACGTTTCCTACGTAATGTTGTTCCATTGGAGGTTAGACTATTAGCTGGACAAAATAAGGCTACATGAAAAGTGCAATACTGTTAACTTAACCACGTTTTAGTGCAGGTTTTTGGTGAATATATGTAAATCACAAAGCTTATCTGTATTTCACGCAGCGCAAGAAACTTCTCAGCAACAAAATACAGATCAAATTAAGATCCTAAAACCGTATCATACCTAGACACATATAGCAGGCATGTAGAAGTATATCTCTTCTACATTTATCTATATCTATAATATTCTTAATGTTGTGTCGTATTGAATGTGCCAATGCTTCTACCTTTAATAGCCAGCTGCACTTCCTTTGACTTCCCATAGCCATGACTATTTCTTGCTTCACAGTAGTACAGTCCTCCATCACCAACAGTCACATTGAGGGTGTAACTCAGTCCAGATGCTACCTGTGTTCTTTTATCTCCACTGATCTGGAACCAGGTGAAGGTTGTCACAGGAGGGTTGGCTGTACTGCTGCACGTCAGATTAACACAGCTGCCCACTGATACTGGATCAGCTGGACTGATGGAGGCCGAGGTGTCCTTAGGAGAGACTGAGGGAGAGGGGTTCATTTAGAATGTATCTGGATATGGTATATTGAATAGTCTCATCAAAACCACTATTACAATCATCATTCTACAGGAACCGGTGATTAAATCTTACATGAAACATTAAGCATCATGTTATGTTCAGCTGTCTTGTTGCTTGCCCCTACTGGGTAGACTGCAGTACAAGTGATGTTCTTCTCATGATGAAGGTATGATGGAGTGAAGGTCACCGTGGAGAGAACTGATTTGGTTTGGTCTGGATTCTCCTGCAGTTGGTTCTCAGTTGTGAACTGAGTTGGGAGAGTCCATGTCAGCTCAGGGGGGTGTTCAGGACAGGGAGCGACAGCAGAGCAGTTCAAACTGACAGAGGTCCCTTCCTTCACCTCACCTGAGACAGTAAGGATGGGACTGGAAGGCAAATCTGTAATACATTGTAGATAAATATTATTTACACTAAGAGTTAAATTATCCACTTGTTCTACTCTTATCTTTGATGCAAGGAATCTAAACTGAGAAAAATAGTTGGTAAACAGTTAAATTGTCTCTTACCCCTGACAACTATATCAACAGACTTTCCAGTGTCTGTTCCACGGAATGGTTGACTCTCAATCCTGAAGAAGTATTTATTAGTGTAACTGGTGGTTACATTGAAGAAGACTGTGGTGCAGTTCTTCTGGGACATGTTTCCAGTTATCTTCCCTTGATATCTGTTGACCGTCTCACTACTGTTAAATATCACACTGTCCGGACGCCCACCAAAGTATGGGCTTTCTTTAATCCACACTCCAGTGGTTCGTATTGTGCTGTTAAATATATCCTTATGTTGGGCAGGAATATCAAATGAACATGGGATTTGCACACAGGAGCCAGTCAGTACATCCAGTCTATCTGGCATTGTGGCGATCAAACCTCGTTGACCAAAACAGGCCAAAACACCTGCAACAAAAAAGACAACATCAGGGAGGTTCTGCAGCAGAGAGACCCTACCCTTTCTCCAGCCAATGATCACATCTTGTAACTCACTGAACTGGTATTATCCAATAACTCCTTCATCTTTGAGTCAGAGTTTTTCCTTCAAATCCGGGGTGTAGCCATGGGCTCCCCCTTTGACCCCAGCTATGTGAACCTGTATGTGGAACAATTTGAGGAACCACACCCCCTTCTTTCTAAAATCACCTCATGGAAGAGATACATAGATGATGTCTTTGTGCTCTGGGAAGGAAGTCAGCAGGAACTAAATTAATTCCAAACTCTGCTAAACGAGAGCTCTGAATATCTCAAATTCACCATGCAGACTGATGAGAGAAAAATAAACTACCTGGACTTGTGGATCATCAAAGATAATTATGCATTACATACAGACCTGTACACACAGCCAACAGACCGCAAAACCCTGCTACGTGCGGATATTATGCATCCCCTTCCCCTCAGGAATGGTCTACCATGTAACCAGTTATGCAGGGTTAAATGAATCTGTTGCCAACAGTCAGATTTTGACAGAAATGCTAAGAAAATGAAAAATACATTTAAAATCAGAGGCTACAAGGAAAAAAGTCTTGAAGAAGCAATGAAGAAAATATCTCAAAAACCAAGAGAGGATTTGCTAAAAACTAAACCAAAGAAAAAAAAAGAAAGTATTTTGCCCTAAGAAAAGTATTTTGCCTTAAGTACACCAAGTGTTCAGAGAAAATGAAAGCAATCCTGAAAAAGCACTGGCATATTCTGCAATCAGACAACAAAACTGCACACCTCTTCAAGGACCCCCCACTGGTGATCTATAAGCATGGTCGCAATATTGGGTATAGCTTAGTGAGATCTGACCTGCCCCCTGAGCCCACTCAGACACTCTTGACACCCATTCAAAATGGGAACTACAAATGTGGCTCATGTTCACAGTGCAATAGCACTACAAAAACTTCTACAGCACTACAAAAACTTCTACTTCTAAATCCTTCTACAGACACCCACATACAGGTGGAAAAATCCCTGTTAGGGGTATCATCTCTTTCAAGATAAAGGTAGTAATCTATCTCATCACATGTTCATGTGGAAAAGCCAACGTAGGAGAAATGAAAGACAATTAAAACAATGCAGAGCTGAACACCGCAGCTCAATCAGGTGTAAGAACACTGACTATCCAGTAGCAGCTCAATCAGGTGTAAGAACACTGATTATCCAGTAGCAGCTCACTTTGTTGAAGGTAACCATCCCATCTGCTCCCTCAAATACACACTCATATACACACGCATTGAGCATGTTAGTCTACCAAGGAGAGGAGGAATACATTGACCCCTAGTGTCTTAAAATTTTATTTGGTCTCAGTCCCTTCTAATGAACAATTATTTTTTATAAAGAAGTCTTATAAATGAATATATTCTTTCTACAGTTTATCAGCGTACACCCAATATGTTCCCCCTGTTGATGATGCTTACTATTCATTATGGATGAACTAAAATATTACATGTAACAACATTTAATGATATTGGAAACAATTAAATATATGTGAAATTAAATTAAACAATAATGTATGTTGATGCTAATCTTATGCTAATTTTAATGATAACAATAGGCTAATATATTTAATATGCTGTAAACTATTGTCTTTCAACAGTTTCACTCAATTCACTCTAATTAACCTCATAATTATGACACACCCCTCACGATTGTCATTGGTTGCACTAATTGCACTGTTTGTCTACATAACCTGGTTCAAGCATTCATGACTTTACCCTGAAGAAGACACAGTGATGCCGAAACGTTGGTGTTTTACCCAATAAATGACTGGGAGTTTATATATATAGAGTGTGCAACTCTCTTTGTTTTTATAGCTTACAGTGTATTCACCGTTAGTCAGCACCTCTACAATAAGTAACTTTCTCTGGGTGTGCTCCAGCTCATGCTTTTTATATGACCTGAACATAACAAATAAAATAAAAAACATGTAAAGATATTAAAGTATTTTCTTTATAGAGTACTAACTTTACTGTCCCATCTACAACATAATACTTAAATACATGTAATTTTGTCCTTGAAACATTTTATTGAAATGCTGTAGAATTCCATTAATTCTTATGGAGGACTGCTTCTTCTGGGGAGTACCATATATAGAGACCGGTGGATTTAAAGTCTCTCATTGGCCGTTACATAGCATCAGCGATCCAGGGTTTATACACATCACTGTTACAGTCTCTCTCAATAATAATAATATGAACTTATTTCTATGTACAGGTGATTTTTCAATTGGTTGGTGTGTTGTCAAGGAGTGAGGTGACGTGTGTTTGTGAGCAGAGGACCACTAGTTTGAGCCCGGTATGGTGACAGGAACAGTGGTGGAAGCTATACTGTTAGCTCACACTGACGTCGGTTTCACATGCAAATACAGTGACATGAAAAGGTATTTCCCCCTTTCTGGTTCTCTATTTTTGCTTTTTTTTTAAACTGAATGTTTTCTGATATTCAACCAAAACCTAATATTACATCAAGGGAACTTGAGTTTACAAATATAAAAAAAAATAGTCGCAGTTATTTAATTTATTTCATTAACAAAGTTATGCAACCTCCAATTCCCCTGTGTGAAAACGGAATTGCCATCTTACTCTAACTAACTGGTTGTGCCACCATTCCAAAACACACAATCAAGACTACATGAAAATTGATATAAAGCAACAAATTTAAAGTTTTGTAATGGCGTAGTCCAGACCTAATCCCAATTGAGATATTGTGGCAGGACTTGAAATGTGCAGTTCATGATTGAAAACCCACAAATGTCGCTGAGTTAAAGCAGTTCTGCATGGGAGAGTGGGCCAAAATTCCTCCATAGCAACGTGAGAGACTGATCAACAACTACAGGAAGTGTTTGGTTGGAGTCATTTCAGCCGAAGGAGACACAACCAGTTATTGAGAGTAAAGGGGCAATTACTTTTTCACACAGGGGCATTGGGTGTTGCACAACTTTGTTTGAGTAATAAATGAAATAAGTATGTCATTGTTGTGTTTTTTGTTCACTCAGGTTCCATTGATCTAATATCAGCTTTTGATTGAATATCTGATAACATTCAGTATCAAAAATTACGCAAAATAGTTTTTCACAGCAGAGTTTAAATCCAGACTAATAAAATAGTCAGGTATAAAATAGTATAAAACAGTCAGGTGGTCAGGTATTAAATGTACACTTTTCTACACAACTAAAAAGCTGGAATATAGCACATCCCATAAAATATCATGACTTGTGCTTATTCCTTTATGTCTGATTCATAACTAGTTGTTGTTGTGTGGAAGACTCACCTGACATAAAGAGGACAATGAGAAAAAACATGTTCTCAGGACAAGCCATGTGAGAACTCACACACTACTGATCACCTGAAACAGTACAAACATACACTTACTGGTAGAGTAGCTTAACTCACACAACACATTGCATTGAACCATCTCCATATCAAATACACTATGTCCTTCAGTTGTGAAGATAATACATGAACAAACAGCAGAACTTTAGAACATATTGAATCTCATTACTCATAATTCATTTCCTTTAACTTATTTTGAATATACAAATTTACAGAAAATATATTGAAGAAGTCGATACTTGCCTTAGATAACGTAAACTGTCTATAGTCGAGACTGTCACACCCATAGTGTGGTCTGACAAACTAATGTAGTGAAATTCATGTGGCATATCTCACATCTCATCAGTGACGTACTTCCTAATAATTGTATGGGATTTTATTTTAAAATAATACTACGGTATTTAATGTTCCTCTTTCGGGGTAGGACAGGTCACCACATTTTGATACGGGCCCCCAGTCTGCCCCCAATAAATTGTTAAAAGAAACTTTCGGCAGCATAACCATCTCCCTCTCCCGTATCCCCCAGGCTTGAATGGGAATATCTGTGGGATTTAAAAAATATAGTTAAATTATTAACCAAAATCCACTAATAATTTATTCAAATAAAAAAAGGAAAAGTTTATTTTGAGTTCGATACAAAATATATGGTTGTCACATTAATTTACAACATGAAAAACAGACTTGGTATGAAACAGAGTAACTGTAATTGTATCTGACTGATTCTCACACACCACTCAACTTCTCCTACACCAACTTCCTCTTTGAAGTCTATTTGCCAAGAAGAGCTTGGTGGGCTGGAAGCCACAGAGACACTCTTTTCACTCCACTTGGATACGGAATTGACTTTTTTGTAGCAGTTTATGAGAATTTATCCAGCAGGTTAGGAGAATTAACGCAGCATGTTAAGAGACTGGGGTTAGGGATAGGGAAAATGCTTTCCTAACCAAGGTTGGACAACCGCATTTTGGACCCTGCTCTTACTTTCCTGCATTTCAACACATTTTGCCATGATGCAGAGAGGAAAATTTGCAATTTGATAATGCTATTCTACACATTTTGCAATGAGGCTGAGACAAAATGTGGCAGTTATAAAGCTAATTCCCTGCTATTCAACACATTTTCCATGAAGTCGATTGAAAAGGTTTCAGTTTTAAAGCTAATTTCCTGTAATTCTACTCATATAGCAATCATATGCTATCTGGGGCTGTTTGGTAATCTGTCCCTGCTCCTAACCTGCAACCAAAATGATTTGGCGTGAAAAGAGTGTGTCCCGTGTGCAACAGGAGAGAGCCAGCGACCTGCAGGGCAATGGGTGGCAGGGTAGACATGGGCCCTCTCTTCGACGGTCAAGTCCAGGTGGGATAAAGCTTTTGTCAAATTGAAGTTGTATTCTTTTTGCATTTTAGCTAATCCTAACCCTTTTCCGTACTTTCATCTAATCATCATAACCTGATACGTTAATTATCCTAATCTGCTGCATAAATTCTGCTAAATTTGCTAGAAAACAACATTTTGACAAAAGCTGTATCCCTTCTAGACAAAACCATCTTCGACCTGCCCAAGGCCTTCTGGGAGAAGGAGACCCAGGAGCTGAGGGTGTACTTTACCCAACAGGTGGAGGGAGAGCTGAAGGCTCTGGAGGACAGGATCAGGGATTGAGAGGCGGAGGGACCAGATGATTCAGAGAGAGAAGAGAGAAAGTATTGACTATTGGACATTACACTACGCTGATGCTGCAGTATGGTGGGGATGGGGATATGGGGGGACTGACAAAAAAGGGACCAACATTCTCATTTCAGTTTTGTGGCAAATGCTTTGCCTATATGTGGGTAAAATGTATTAAAATTACATGTCTGCATGCAGTTTAGGCTACCACTCACTATCAATGGATATGTGAATTGGTATTAGGTAATATTTTTATTTTATTTAACTAGGCAAGTCAGTTATGAACAAATTCTTATTTATAATGACAGCACAGGAACAGTGGCTTAACTGCTTTGTTCATGGGAAGAACAATAGATTTTTACCTTGTCAACTTGGGGGATTTGATCTAGCAACCTTTCGGTTAGAGGCCCAACTCTCAAACCCCTAGGCTACCTGCCGCCCCAATAGATCAGAACCAATGTCTAGCAGTATCTTACCGTCATCTTGCATACAAGTATACATTGACATCAGAAGGTATTCATATCCCATAATAACAAAGTGAAAATATGTTTTTAGACATTTTTTGCAGATTTATGGAAAATGAAATACAAAAATATCGGATTCATGTAAATATTCACACCCCTGAATCAATACATGTTAGAATCACCTTTGGCAGCGATTATAGCTTTGAATCTTTTTGGGAAAGCCTCTCAGAGCTTTTCACATGTGGATTGTACAATAGTTGGACATTATTTTCAAAATTCTTCAAGCTCTGTCAAGTTGATTGTTTCATCATTGCTAGCCATTTTCAAGTCTTGACATAGATTTCTACACCGATGTAAGTCAAAACTGTAACTAGGCCACTTAGGAACATTCAATGTCATCTTGGATAACAACGTCGCTGTATATTTGGCCTTGTGTTTTAGGTCATTGTACTGCTGAAAGGTGATTCTCTCCCAGTATCTTTTGGAAAACAGACTGAACCAGGTTTTCCTCTAGAGTTTTTTTAATGCTTAGCTCTATTCCATAAAATTTTATTCTAAAAAACTCCCTTGCCGATGACAAGCATACCCATAACCTGGTGCAGCTATCACCATGCTTGAAAATACGAAGACTGGTAATCAGTAATGTGTTGTGTTGGACTTTCCCCAAACATAACACTTTGTATTTAGGCCACAGACTTAATTTCTTTACCCAATGTTTGGCAGTTTGGTGAAATCCTTAATTGTTTTTTTCCTCTCCGGCAACTGAGTTAGGAAGGACACCTGTATCTTTGTAGTGACTGGGTGATACAGCATCATGTGTAATTTATAACTTCACCATGCTCAAAGGGATATTCAATGTCAGATTTGTTTTCTTTTTACCCATCTACAAATGGTGCCTTTCTTTGTGAGGCATTTGAAAAGATACCTGGTCTTTGTGGTAGAATCTGTTAGAAATGCGCTGCTTGACTGAGGGACCTCACAGAAAATTGTATGTGTGCGGTACAGAGATGAGGTAGTCATTCAAAAATCATGTTAAACACTAGTATTGCACACAGAGTGAGTCCATGCAACTTACTATGTGACTTGTTAAGCAATTCTTTACTCCTGAAATTATTTAGGCTTGCCATAGAAAAGGGGTTGAATACTTATTGACTCCAGACATTTCAGCTTTTAATATTTTAATTATTTATTTTTTCAAATAGGTTTCAATTGTTTCTTTGATTTAACATCCAACATAAAACTGACACAACATCTTCTAAATAAATATAAACTGAAAATATATAATATTGTTATTCTGGGAACTGCACAAAATATTAAGATAAACAGTGACTAGTAGATGTTAACACCATTCTGCCATCATGTATACTTCCTGCACCAACTTCCTGTCTTGTATCAGACCATTGTCTCTCCAACTAAGAGAGGAACAGGTGTAAAGCTCTAAGCTCAGTCATGTGTAAAACTCTAAGGTCAGCAGGTTACACAACACATACTGAGGTGATGTCAATGAAAATGTGAATTCAATTGTACCTCATTATTGACTGGCCTTTTGCCAACAAATGAGGTGTAATCTAAATGTTTCACAGCCAAAGTAAACACTGTCAAAGTCCATAGCTATTCTGTTATCATTCCATATTCTTACAGGATGTGGCATTGCTATCGGTGTGGTCATCTCACCTTGAACAACCTCTAAAATGATATTAACCTCATGGCTTTGGATAGTTTCAGCATTAATTCAGTACTTCCATAGATACACTTTGTAGATGGTTTGAAAGTTGAGCCTTATTCCCACCTGTCCCTGTGGATTGTCTGTCCTTTCAAGTCCATCGTGGAGCCTAGATTTTCTCCTCCTGGAAGACATTTAGAAAGGCCTTCTGAATGCACTGTGAGGGTTTTCATATGCAAAAGCACAAACACAGCAGAAATAAACTAGTTTTGCATTGATGCCAGGAAGAGTTTTTACCATCCAAAACACTGATCAGGCTGAGAAAGCAGAAACACCCCCAGAGTTCCTGCTGCAACCCAAAAACCATTGGGTTAACAGGCTCTTGTTGCCCTGAAAATACAGCACATTTGATGGTCTTTTCTCACATAAAGATCTCTAAAGTATATCTAAGGTTGTTGTCCTGGAACCCACACGGCCAGGTCTCTGACCTCCTGTCATGTCCTGACCATAGAAAGCCTTTATTTTCTATGGTAGAGTAGGTCAGGGCGTGACTCGGGGTTTAGTCTAGTTTATATTTTCTATGTGGGGTTCTAGTTTGTTTTTTCTATGTTGGTGTTTTAGTATGATTCCCAATTAGAGGCAGCTGGCTATCGTTGTCTCTAATTGGGGATCATACTTAAGTAGCATTTTTTCCACCTGTGTGTTATGGGATATTATTTGGAGTTAGTGCACTTTGCACCGCTGTAGTCACGGTTTGTTTGTTTATTGTTAAGTCTTTGCTATAGTTTCACTTCTTTAATGAATTCACATTTTAATAAATCAAAATGAGAGGCCACAAGAAACAAAATCTTGATGCTGCAATGATTAAAGTATCTCAAAAACCAAGATAAGTAAGTCATTTTCTCTGGGTGTGCTCCAGCTCATGCTTTTTTATATTTACATTTTTACATTTTAGTCATTTAGCAGACGCTCTTATCCAGAGCGACTTACAGTAGAGTGCATACATTTTATTACATTTTTTTTTTTTACATACTGAGACAAGGATATCCCTACCGGCCAAACCCTCCCTAACCCGGACGACGCTATGCCAATTGTGCGTCGCCCCATGGACCTCCCGGTTGCGGCCGGCTGCGACAGAGCCTGGGCGCGAACCCAGCCCAGCCTGGGCGCGAACCCAGAGACTCTGGTGGCGCAGCCAGCACTGCGATGCAGTGCCCTAGACCACTACGCCACCCGGGAGACCTGAACATAACAAATAAAACAATTAACATGTAAAGATTTTAAAGTATTTTCATTATGTAGTACTAACTTTACTGTCCCATCTACAACATAATACTTAAATACATGTAATTTTGTCCTTGAAACATTTGATTGAAATACTGTAGAATTCCATTAATTCTTATGGAGGACTGCTTCTTCTGGGGAGTACCATATATAGAGACCGCTGGATTTAAAGTCTCTCATTGGCTGTTACATAGCATCAGCGATCCAGGGTTTATACACATCATTGGTACAGTCTCTCCCAATAATAATAATATTAACTTATTTCAATGAACAGGTGATTTTCAAATTGGTTTGTATGTCATCAAGGAGTGAGGTGACATGTGTTTGTGAGCAGAGGATCATTAGTTTGAGCCCGGTATGGTGACAGTGGTGGAAGCTATACTGTTAGCTGCACACTGATGTCGGTTTCACATACTGTACAGTGACATGAAACAGTATTTCCCCCCCCTTTCTGATTTTCTCTATTTTAGTTTACATTCACCTTAGCCAAGTACATTTAACCTCAGGTTTTCACAAACCCTGACATTTAATCCAAATAAAAATGCCCTGTCTTAGGTCATTTGGGATCATCACTTTTTTTAAGAATGTGAAACGTCAGAATAATAGAGAGGATGATTTCTTTCAGCTTTTATTTCTTTCATCACAATCCCAGTGGGTCTGAAGTTTACATACACTCAATTAGTATATGGTAGCATTGCCTTTAAAATTGTTTAACTAGGGTCAAATGTTATGGGTAGCCTTCCATAAGCTTCCCACAATAAGTTGGGTGAATTTTGGCCCATTCCTCCTGACAGAGCTGGTGTAAACTGAGTTAGGTTTGTAGGCCTCCTTGCTCTCACAAGCTTTTTCAGTTCTGCCCACAAGTGTTCTGTGATTGAGGTCAGGGCTTTGTGATGGCCACTCCAATACCGTGACTATGTTGTCCTTAGGCCATTTTGCCACAACTTTGGAAGTATGCTTGGGGTCATTGTCCATTTGGAAGACCCATTTGCGACCTAGCTTTAACTTCCTGACTGATGTCTTGAGATGTTAATTCAATATATCCACATAATTTCCCTACCTCATGATGCCATCTATTTTGTGAAGTGCACCAGTCCCTCCTGCAGCAAAGCACCCCCACAACATGATGCTGCCACCCCGTGCTTCACGGTTGGGATGCTGTTCTCCGGCTTGCACGCCTCCCCCTTTTTCCTCCAAACATAACGATGGTCATTATGGCCAAACAGTTCTATTTTTATTTCATCAGACCAGAGGACATTTCTCCAAAAATAACGATATTTGTCCCCATGTGCAGTTGCAAACCGTAGTCTGGATTTTTTATGGCAGTTTTGGAGCAGTAGCTTCTTCCTTGCTGTCAATATAGGACTCGTTTACTGTGGATATAGATACTTTTGTACCTGTTTCCTCCATCATATTCACACGGTCCTTTGCTGTTGTTCTGGGATTGATTTGCACTTTTCTCACCAATGTACGTTCATCTCTAGGATACAGAATGCATCTCCTTCCTGAGCGGTATGAGGGCTTGCGTGGTCCCATGGTGTTTATACTTGCGTACTATTATTTGTACAGATGAACGTGGTACCTTCAGACGTTTGGAAATTGCTCCAAAGACGAACCAGGCTTGTGGAGGTCTACAATGTTTTTTTCTGAGGTCTTGGCTGATTTATTTTGATTTTCCCCGTGATTGTCAAGCAAAGTGGCACTGAGTTTGAAGGTAGGCCTTGAAATACATCCACAGGTACACCTCCAACTGACTCAAATGATGTCAATTAGCCTATCAGAAGCATCTAAAACATGACAATTTTCTGGAATTTTCCAAGCTGTTTAAATGCACAGTCAACTTAGTGTATGTAAACTTCTGACCCACAGGAATTGTGATACAGTGAATTATAAGTAAAATAATCTGTAAACAATTGTTAGAATTGAGAATAGAATTGTTAGAAAGAGTTTTTAATGACTCCAACCTAAGTGTATGTAAACTTCTGACTTCGACTGTATGTGCAGATAAGGATGTGCAAGTAGAAATACTGGTGTGGTAGAAATACTGGTGTGCAAAAGAACAGAAAAACAAAAACACATATGGGGATGAGGTAGGTAGTTGGTTGGATGGGATATTTACAGATGGACTGTGTACAGCTGCAGCGATCGGTAAGCTGCTCTGATAGCTGACGCTTAAAGTTAGTGAGGGAGATATGTCTACAACCTCAGGGATTTTTGCAATTCGTTCCAGTCATTGGCAGCAGAGAACTGGAAGGAAAAGCGGCCGAAGAAGGTGTTGGCTTTGGGATGACAAGTGAAATATACCTGCTGGAGCACGTGCTGCGGGTGGGTGTTTGCTATGGTGACTAGTGAGCTGAGATAAGGTGGAGCTTTACCTAGCAAAGACTTATAGATGACCTGGGGCCAGTGGGTTTGGGCGATGGATTGTATAGCGAGGACCAGCCAACGAGAGCATACAGGTTTTAGTGGTGGGTAGTATATGGGGCTTTGGTGACAAAACAGATGGCACTGTGATAGACTGCATCCAATTGCTGAGTAGAGTGTTGGAGGCTATTTTGTAAATGACATCGCCGAAGGTCAAGGATCGGTAGGATAGTCAGTTTTTACACGAGGGTATGTTTGGCAGCATGAGTGAAGGAGGCTTTCTTGCGAAATAGGAAGCCGATTCTAGATTTAACTTTTGATTGGAGATGCTTAAGGTGAGTCGGGAAGTAGAGTTTTACAGTCTAGCCAGACACCTAGGTGTCAGAACCGTCCAGAGTAGTGATGCTCGTCGGGCAGGCGGGTGCGGGGCAGCGATCGGTTGAAGATCATGCATTTCATTTTACTAGCATTTAAGAGCAGTTTGAGGCCACGGAAGGAGTGTTGGTATGGCGTTGAAGCTCAATTTGGAGGTTTGTTAACACATTGTCCAAAGAAGGGCCAGATGTATACAGAATGGTGTCGTCTGCATAGAGGTGGATCAGAGAATCACCAGCAGCAAGGAGCGACATCATTGATATATTCAGAGAAAAGAGTTGGCCCGCGATTTGAAACCCTGTGGCACACCCCATAGAGACTGCCAGAGGGTTCCGGACAACAGGCCCTCCAATTTGACACACTGAACCTCAGAGAAAGTAGTTAGTGAAACCAGGCGAGGCAGTCATTATAGAAACCAAGGCTGTTAAGTCTGCCGATAAGAATACGGTAATTGACAGTGTCGAAAGACTTGGCCAAGTCGATGAAGACGGCGCACAGTACTGTCTTTTATCGATGGTGGTTATGATATCGTTTAGGACCATGAGAGTGGCTGAGGTCCACCCGTGAACCAGCTCGGAAACCAGATTGCATAGCGGAGAAGGTATGGTGGGATTCGAAATGTTCTGTGATCTGTTTGTTCACTTGGCTTTCGAAGATTTTAGAAAGGCAGGGCAGGATGGATATAGGTCTGTAACAGTTTGGCTCTAGAGTGTCTCCCCCTTTGAAGAAGGGGATGACTGCGGCCGCTTTCCAAATCTTTAGGAGTTTCAGACACCACTATAGTGGTGATAAGATGATGTAGGCTACTCTTTATTTTAAACAGTTTATTTTGAGTGTTGAGTTCACAGAGCATCTGTTTAATGGGTTCCAGTATTGAGGAACTGCTGAGTTCAACTAGTCCACTGAAGGCAGTTTAAGTCCATATAAAGTCAATGATGACTGAGGAGAGAAGACACAGTTAGTTAGAGAGACAGTGGTCTCATACAAGACAGGAAGTTGGTGAAGTAAGTCTGCATGACGGCAGAATGGTCTTAACTCTAACTCTATCTACTAGTCACTGTTTATCTTCATATTTTGTGCAGTTACCATAACAACAATATTATTTATTTTCAGTTTATATCTATTTAGAATTGATCGTGTCAGTTTTAATGTTTAGTGTTAAACAACAGAAACAACTGAAACCTATTTGAAAAAATAAATAAATACAAATATTTTAAGCTGAAATGTCTCAAGTCAATAAGTATTCAACACCTTTTCTATGGCAAGCCTAAATAATCTCAGGAGTAAAGATTTGCTTAACAAGTCACATAATAAGTTGCATGGACTCACTCTGTATGCAATAATAGTGTTTAACATGATTTTTGAATGACTACCTCACCTCTGTACCACACACATACAATTATCTGTAAGGTCCCTCAGTCAAGCAGCGCATTTCTAACAGATTCAACCACAAAGACCAGGGATCTTTTCAAATGCCTCACAAAGAAAGGCACCATTTGTAGATGGGTAAAAAGAAAACAAATCTGACATTGAATATCCCTTTGAGCATGGTGAAGTTATAAATTACACTTATGATGCTGTATCACCCAGTCGCTACAAAGATACAGGTGTCCTTCCTAACTCAGTTGCCGGAGAGGAAAAAAACAATTAAGGATTTCACCAAACTGCCAAACATTGGGTGAAGAAATGAAGTCTGTGGCCTAAATACAAAGTGTTATGTTTGCGGAAAATCCAACACAACACATTACTGATTACCAGTCTTCATATTTTCAAGCATGGTGAAAGCTGCACCAGGTTATGGGTATGCTTGTCATCGGCAAGGGAGTTTTTTAGGATAAAATTAAATGGAATAGAGCTAAGCATTAAAAAACTCTGGAGGAAAACCTGGTTCAGTCTGTTTTCCAAAAGATACTGGGAGAGAATCACCTTTCAGCAGTACAATGACCTAAAACACAAGGCCAAATATACAGCGACGTTGTTATCCAAGATGACATTGAATGTTCCTAAGTGGCCTAGTTACAGTTTTTAATCGGTGTAGAAATCTACATCAAGACTTGAAAATGGCTAGCAATGATGAAACATCAACTTGACAGAGCTTGAAGAATTTTGAAAATAATGTGCAACTATTGTACAATAGTTTGCCTAGTTAAATAAAATAAAAATATTACCTAATACCAACTCACATATCCATTGATAGTGAGTGGTAGCCTAAACTGCATGCAGACATGTAATTTTAATACATTTTACCCACATATGGGCAAAGCAGTTTCCACAAAACTGAAATGAAAATGTTAGTCCCTTTTTTGTCAGTCCCACCATATCCCCTTCCCCACCATACTGCAGCATCAGTGTAGTGTAGTGTCCAATAGTCAATACTTTCTCTCTTCTCTCTCTGAATCATCTGGTCCCTCCGCCTCTCAATCCCTGATCCTGTCCTCCAGAGCCTTCAGCTCTCCCTCCACCTGCTGGGTAAAGTACGCCCTCAGCTCCTGGGTCTCCTTCTCCCAGAAGACCTTGGGCAGGTCGAAGATGGTTTTGTCTAGAAGGGATACAGCTTTTGTCAAAATGTTGTTTTCTAGCAAGTTTAGCAGAATTTATGAAGCAGATTAGGATAATTAACGTATCAGGTTATGATGATTAGATGAAAGTACGGAAAAGGGTTAGGATTAGCTAAAATGCTAAAAGAATACAACTTCAATTTGACAAAAGCTTTATCCCATCTGGACTTGACCGTCGAAGAGAGGGCCCATGTCTACCCTGCCACCCATTGCCCTGCAGGTCACTGGCTCTCTCCTGTTGCACACGGGACACACTCTTTTCACGCCAAATCATTTTGGTTGCAGGTTAGGAGCAGGGACAGATTACCAAACAGCCCCAGATAGCATATGATTGCTATATGAGTAGAATTACAGGAAATTAGCATTAAAACTGAAAACTTTTCAATCGACTTCATGGAAAAATGTGTTGAATAGCAGGGAATTAGCTTTATAACTGCCTCATTGCAAAATGTGTAGAATAGCATTATCAAATTGCAAATTTTCCTCTCTGCACAATGGCAAAATGTGTTGAAATGCAGGAAAGTAAGCGCAGGGTCCAAAATGCGATTGTCCAACCTTGGTTAGGAGAGCATTTTCCCTAACCCTAACCCTTTTACCTAACCTTAACCTCAGTCTCCTAGCATGCTGCGTTAATTCTCCTAACCTGCTGCATAAATTCTCATAAACTGCTACAAAAAAGTCAATTCCGTATCAAAGTGGAGTGAAAAGAGTGTCTCTGTGGCTTCCAGCCCACCAGGCTCTTCTTGGCAAATAGACTTCAAAGAGGAAGTTGGTGTAGGAGAAGTTGAGTGGTGTGTGAGAATCAGTCAGATACAATTACAGTTACTCTGTTTCATACCAAGTCTGTTTTTCATGTTGTAAATTAATGTGACAACCATATGTTTTGTATAGAACTCAAAATAAACTTTTCCTTTTTATATTTGAATAAATTATTAGTGGATTTTGGTTCATAATTTAACTATATTTTTTAAATCCCACAGATATTCCCATTCAAGCCTGGGAGATACGGGAGAGGGAGATGGTTATGCTGCCAAAAGTTTCTTTTAACAATTTATTGGGAGCAGACTGGGGGCCCGTATCAAAATGTGGTGACCTGTCCTACCCCGAAAGAGGAACATTAAATACCGTAGTATTCTTTTAAAATAAAATCTCATATAATTATTAGGAAGTACGTCACTGATGAGATGTGAGATATGCCACATGAATTTCACTACATTAGTTTGTCAGACCACACTACAGGTGTGACAGTCTCTACTGTAGACAGTTTACGTTACCGTCTAAGGCAAGTATCGACTTCTTCAATATATTTTCTGTAAATTTGAATGTTCAAAATAAATGAAAGGAAATGAATTCTGAGTAATGAGATTCAATATGTTCTAAAGTACTGCTGTTTGTTCATGTATTATCTTCACAACTGAAGGACATAGTGTATTTGATATGGGGATGGTTCAATGCAATGTGTTGTGTGAGTTAAGCTACTCTACCAGTAAGTGTATGTTTGTACTGTTTCAGGTGATCAGTAGTGTGTGAGTTCTCACATGGCTTGTCCTGAGAACATGTTTTTTCTCATTGTCCTCTTTATGTCAGGTGAGTCTTCCACACAACAACAACTAGTTATGAATCAGACATAAAGGAATAACCACAAGTCATTATATTTTATGGGATGCGCTATATTCCAGCTTTTTAATTGTGTAGAAAAGTGTACATTTAATTCCTGATTAGTGTATTTTAATAGTCTGTATTTAAACTTCTGTGTAAAAGTTGTAGCATATTTTTGATACTGAATGTTATCAGATATTCAATCAAAAGCTGATATTAGATAAATGGAACCTGAGTGAACAAATAACACAACAATTACATACTTATTTCATTTATTTCTCTAACAAAGTTATGCAACACCCAATGTCCCTGTGTGAAACAGTAATTGCCTCCTTTATACTCAATAACTGGTTGTGTCTCCTTTAGCTGAAATGACTCCAATCAAACACTTCCTGTAGTTGTTGATCAGTCTCTCACGTTGCTGTGGGTTTTAACTCAGCGACATTTGTGGGTTTTCAATCATGAACTGCTCGTTTCAAGTCCTGCCACAATATCTCAATAGGGATTAGATCTGGACTAGGCCATTACAACACTTTAAATTTGTTGCTTTATATCAATTTTCATGCTGACTTGATTGTGTGTTTTGGAATGGTGGCACAACCAGTTATTGAGTGTAAGGTGGCAATTCCTTTTTCACACGGGGAACTGGTTGATGCATAACTTTGTTAATGAAATAAATTAAATAACTGTGACTATTTTTTTTAGATTTCTAAACTCAAGTTCCCTTTATCTAATAGGTTTTGGTTGAAGATCTGATAACATTCAGTATTAAAAAAAGAATCAAAAATAGAGAACCAGAAAGGGGGAAATACTGTTTCATGTCACTGTACAGTATGTGAAAACGACGTCAGTGTGCAGCTAACAGTATAGCTTCCACCACTGTCCCTGTCACCATACCGGGCTCAAACTAGTGGTCCTCTGCTCACAAACACATGTCACCTCACTCCTTGACAACACACCAACCAATTGAAAAATCACCTGTACATAGAAATAAGTTCATATTATTATTATTGAGAGAGACTGTACCAATGATGTGTATAAACCCTGGATCGCTGATGCTATGTAACGGCCAATGAGAGACTTTAAATCCACCGGTCTCTATATATGGTACTCCCCAGAAGAAGCAGTCCTCCATAAGAATTAATGGAATTATACAGTATTTCAATAAAATGTTTCAAGGACAAAATGACATGTATTTAAGTATTTTGTTGTAGATGGGACAGAAAAGTTAGTACTCTATAAATACAATACTTTAATATCTTTACATGCTTTTTATTTTATTTGTTATGTTCAGGTCATATAAAAAGCATGAGCTGAAGCACACTCAGAGAAAATGACTTATTGTAGAGGTGCTGACTAACGGTGAATACACTGTAAGCTATAAAAACAAAGAGAGTTGCATACTCTATCTATATAAACTCCCAGTAATTTATTGGGTAAAACACCAACGTTTCGTCATCCCTGTGTCTTCTTCAGGGTAAAGTCATGAATGCTTGATCCAGGTTATGTAGACATACAGTGAAATTAGTGCAACCAATGACAATAGTGAGGGGTGTGTCATAATTATGAGGTTAATTAGAGTGAATTGAGTGAAACTGTTAAAAGACAATAGTTTACAGCATATTAAATATATTAGCCTATTGTTATCATTAAAATTAGCATAAGATTAGCATCAACATACATTATTGTTTAATTTAATTTCACATATATTTAATTGTTTCCAATATCATTAAATGTTGTTGAAATGTAATCTTTTGGTTAATCCATAATGCATAATAAGCATCATCAACAGGGGGAACATATTGGTTGTACGCTGATAAACTGTAGAAAGAATATATTCATTTATAAGACTTCTTTATAAAAAATAATTGTTCATTAGAAGGGACTGAGACCAAATTCAATTTTAAGACAGTAGGGGACAATGTTTTTAAATACCTCCTCTCCTTGGTAGACCAACATGCTCAATGCGTGTGTATATGAGTGTGTATTTGAGGGAGGAGATGGGATGGTTAGCTTCAACAAAGTGAGCTGCTACTGCATAGTCAGTGTTCTTACACCTGATTGAGCTGCTATTGGATAGTCAGTGTTCTTACACCTGATTGAGCTGCTATTGGATAATCAGTGTTCTTACACCTGATTGAGCTGCTATTGGATAGTCAGTGTTCTTACACCTGATTGAGCTGCTATTGGATAATCAGTGTTCTTACACCTGATTGAGCTGCTATTGGATAGTCAGTGTTCTTACACCTGATTGAGCTGCTATTGGATAGTCAGTGTTCTTACACCTGATTGAGCTGCTATTGGATAATCAGTGTTCTTACACCTGATTGAGCTGCTATTGGATAGTCAGTGTTCTTACACCTGATTGAGCTGCTATTGGATAGTCAGTGTTCTTACATTTACATTTACATTTAAGTCATTTAGCAGACGCTCTTATCCAGAGCGACTTACAAGTACATACATTCATACTTTTTTTGTACTTACACCTGATTGAGCTGCTACTGGATAGTCAGTGTTCTTACACCTGATTGAGCTGCTATTGGATAGTCAGTGTTCTTACACCTGATTGAGCTGCTATTGGATAGTCAGTGTTCTTACACCTGATTGAGCTGCTATTGGATAATCAGTGTTCTTACACCTGATTGAGCTGCTATTGGATAGTCAGTGTTCTTACACCTGATTGAGCTGCTATTGGATAGTCAGTGTTCTTACACCTGATTGAGCTGCTTTTGGATAATCAGTGTTCTTACACCTGATTGAGCTGCTTTTGGATAGTCAGTGTTCTTACACCTGATTGAGCTGCGGTGTTCAGCTCTGCATTGTTTTAATTGTCTTTTTGTTTGTCCAACGTTGGCTTTCCCACATGAACATGTGATGAGATAGATTACTACCTTTATCTTGCAAGAGATGATACCCCTAACAGGGATTTTTCCACCTGTATGTGGGTGTCTGAAGAAGGATGTTTTTGTAGTGCTATTGCACTGTGAACATGAGCCACATTTGTAGTTCCCATTTGGAATGGGTGTCAAGAGTGTCTGAGTGGGCTCAGGGGGCAGGTCAGATCTCACTAAGTAATCCCCAATATTGCGACCACACTTTTAGAACACCAGTGGGGTTTCCTTGAAGAGGTGTGCAATTGTTGTGTCTGATTGCAGAATATGCCAGTGCTTTTTCAGGATTGCTTTCACTTTCTCTGAACACTTGGTGTACTTAGTGCAAAAGACTTAGTTTAGTTTTTAGCAATTCCTCTCTTGGTTTTTGAGATATTTTCATCGTTGCAGCATCAATAGTTTTTTCATTGTAGTCTCTGATTTTACATTTATTTTTATTTTCTTAGCAATGCTGTCAAAATCTGACTGTTGGCAACAGATTCATTTAACCCTGAGTAACTGGCTACATGGTAGACCATTCCTGAGGGGAAGGGGATGCATAGTATCCCCACATAGCAGGGTATTGAGGTCTGTTGGCTTTGTGTACAAGTCTGTATGTAATGCATCATTCTCTTTGATGATCCATAAGTCCAGGTAGTTTAATTTTCTCTCAACAGTCTGCATGGTGAATTTGAGATATTCAGAGCTCTCGTTTAGCACAAAGACATCATCTATGTATTTCTTCCATAGGAGGATTTTAGAAATAAGGGGGAATGTCTCTGTTTTGTAGTGAGTGGTTCTTCAAATTGTTCCACATACAGGTTCACATAGTTGGGGTCAAAGGGGGAGCCCATGGCTACACCCCGAATTTGAAGGAAAAACTCTGACTCAAAGATGAATTAGTTATTGGATAATGCCAGTTCAATGAGTTACAAGATCTGATCATTGGATGGAGCAAGTAAAGGGTCTCTCTGCTGAATGAAGTGTTGCAGTTTTACAAAATATAATTTAAAAGTTTGCGTTAAGGTGTCTGTAATAGAATATACTTGTGAAAACAGATAATGTCCTCTATGTTGCAGGTGTTTTGGCCTGTTTTGGCCAACGAGGTTTGATCACCACAATGCCAGATAGACTGGATGTACTGACTGGCTCCTGTATGCAAATCCCATGTTCATTTGATATTCCTGTCCAACATAAGAATACATTTAACAGCACAATACTAACCTCTGGAGTGTGGATTAAAGAAAGCCCATACTTTGGTGGGCGTCCGGAGAGTGTGATATTTAACAGTAGTGAGACGGTCAACAGATATCAAGGGAAGATAACTGGAAACATGTCCCAGAAGAGCTGCACCACAGTCTTCTTCAATGTAACCACCAGTTACACTAATAAATACTTCTTCAGGATTGAGAGTCAACCATTCCGTGCAACAGACACTGGAAAGTCTGTTGATGTAGTTGTCTGGGGTAAGAGACAATTTAACTTTTAACCAACTTTTTTCCCAGTTTAGATTCCATTCATGAAAGATAAGAGTAGAACAAGTGGACAGTTTAACTATTAGTGTAAAATATATTTATCTACAATGTATTACAGATTTGCCTTCCAGTCCCATCCTTACTGTCTCAGGTGAGATGAAGGAAAGGACCCCTGTCAGCTTGAACTGCTCTGCTGTCGCTCCCTGTCCTGAACACCCCCCTGAGCTGACATGGACTCTCCCAACACAGTTCACTCCTGAGAACCAAATGCAGGAGAATCCAGACCAAACCAAATCAGTTCTCTCCACGGTGACCTTCACTCCATCATACCTTCATCATGAGAAGAACATCACTTGTACTGCAGTCTACCCAGTAGGGACAAGCAACAAGACAGCTGAACATAACATGATGCTTAACGTTTCATGTAAGATTTAGTCACCGGTTCCTGAAGAATAGATCATTCTATCATGTTTTCACTGATGATTGTAATAGAGTGGTTTTGATGAGACTATTCAATATACCATATCAGATACATTCTCAATGAACCCCTCTCCCTCAGTCTCTCCTAAGGACACCTTGGCCTCCATCAGTCCAGCTGATCCAGTATTAGTGGGCAGCTGTGTTAATCTGACCTGCAGCAGTACAGCCAACCCTCCTGTGACAAACTTCACCTGGTTCCAGATCAGTGGGGGTAAACCAACACAGGTAGCATCTGGACTGAGTTACTCCCTCAATGTGACTGTTGGTGATGGAGGACTATACTTCTGTGAAGCAAGAAATAGTCACGGATGTGGCAAGTCAAAGGAAGTGCAGCTGGCTATTAAAGGTAAAACGGGCACGTCGGGCACAATCTTAGGTTAGATATACACTATATATTCAAAAGTATGTGGACACCCCTTCAAATGCGTGGATTCAGCTATTTAATGACATTGACATTAATGCCCATGATTTTGGAATGAGATGTTCGATGAGCAGGTGACCACATAGTTTTGGTTGTGTAGTGTACATTGCATTTCACTCCACCCTTGTACTTTATTTGATGAATTTAAGGTCACTAATTAGTGTGGAACTAACCTGGAACTTTCTCATTTATGTGAGAAATTACCTAACATGTGCTGCATTTCCAGGGCAAGAAGAGACTGTTACCACAATGGTTTTTGGGATTGCAGCAGTGTTGAGTTGGTCAGGGCGTAAGTTGGGCGTAAGTTGGGGTGGGCATTCTATGTTATGTGTTTCTATGTTGGGTTAAATGTGTTGCCTGATATGGTTCTCAATTAGAGGCAGGTGTTTGACGTTTCCTCTGATTGAGAACCATATTAAGGTAGGCTGTTCTCACTGTTTGTTTGTGGGTGATTGTCTTCCGTGTTTGTGTTCGTCACCACACGGGACTGTTTCGTTCGTGCAATTCGTTGTTCCTGTTCGTGCGTTCTTCGTGTTATGTAAGTTCTCATGTTCAGGTCTGTTTAACGTCGTTTGTTGTTTTGTAGTTTGTTCAAGTGTATTTTCGTTTGTTATTATTATTAAAATCATCATGTCTACATACCTCGCTGCATGTTGGTCCGATCCATGCTCCTCGTCTGAGGAGGAGAACGACGTCGACAGCCGTTACACATACATTTGACATTGAATATCCCTTTGAGCATGGTGAAGTTATTAATTACACTTTGGATGGTTTATCAATACACTCAGTCCCTACAAAGATACAGACATCCTTCCTAACTCAGTCGCTGGAGAGGAAAGCAAACGCTCAGGGATTTCACCCACAGGAGTTTGTTGGCACCTTAATTGGGGAGAACGGGCTCGTGGTAATTAAACACATGTTTTCCATGTGTTTTATTCCATTCCATTTGCTCCGTTCCAGACATTATTATGAGTTGTCTTCCACTCAGCAGCCTCCACTGATTTCACCATAACGACAATGGTGACTTTAAAACAGTTACATAGTTTAATGGCTGTGATAGGAGAAACTGAGGATAGATCAACAACATTGTAGTTACCCCACAATACTTACCTAAATGACAGAGTGCAAAGAAGGAAACATATACAGAATAAAAATATTACAAAACACGCATTCTGTTTGCAATAAGGCACTAAAGTAAATCTGCAAAACATTTGGCAAAGATATTCACTCTGTGTCCAACACAACATATCGTTGAGTACCACTCTAAATATTTTCAAGCATGGTGATTGCTGCAATATGTTATGGGTATGCTTGTCATCAAGTGTTTTAGGATGAAAATAAATGGAATAGAGCTAAGCACAGGCAAACTCTAGAGAAAAACCTGGTACAGTCTGATTTTCAAAAGACACTGGGATGCAAATTCACTTTTCAGCAGGACAATAACCTAAAACAAAAAGCCAGAGTTGCTAACTATGACAATATTGAATGTTCATAAGTGTCCAAGTTACAGTTTTGATCGGCTTGAAAATCTATGGCAAGACTTAAAAATGGCTATCTAGCAATGACCAACAACCAATTTGATAGAGCTTGAAGAATTTTGAAAAGAATAATGTGCAAATATTGTACATTCCGGGTGTTCTAAGCTCTTCTAGACTTACCCAGAAAGACTGATTCTAATGTAACAATTTCACTTCTGTCTCTCTCCTCGCCCCTACCTGGGCTTGAACCAAGGACCCTCTGCACACATCAACAACTGCCTCCCACGAAGCATCGTTACCCATCGCTCCACAAAAGCCACGGCCCTTGCAGGGCAAGGGGAACAACTACTTCAGGGTCTCCGAGCGAGTGACGTCACCGATGGAAACGCTATTAGCGAGCACCCCGCAAACCATTTCACATCAGTTACTCTCACCCCCCTTTTGACCTCCTCCTTTTCCGCTGCAACCAGTGATCCGGGTCAACAGCATCAATGTAACAGTATAACTTCCATCCCTCTCCTCGCCTCTACCTGGGCTCGAACCAGGGACCCTCTGCACAAATCAACAACTGACACCCACGAAGCGTCGTTACCCATCGCGCCACGGCCCTTGCAAGATTGAATCCTACTAATATTGAATCCTACTACACCAGCTCCGACGCTCGTCGGATGTGGCACGGCTTGCAAACTATTACGGACTACAAAGGGAAGCCCAGCGGCGAGCTCACACAAGCCTACTGGATGAGCTAAATTACTATGCGCGCTTCGAGGCCAGAACCACTGAAGCATGCATGAGAGCACCAGCTGTTCCGGACGATTGTGTGATCACGCTCACGACAGCCGATGTGAGTAAGACCTTTAAACAGGTCAACATTTACAAAGCCGCAGGGCCAGACGAATTACCAGGATGTGTAGTCCGAGCATACACTGACCAACTGGCAAGTGTCTTCACTGACATTGTCAACCTGTCCCTGGCCGAGTCTGTAATACCTACATGTTCCAAGCAGACCACCATAGTCCCTGTGCCCAAGAACACCAAGGTAATCTGCCTAAATGACTACCGACCCGTAGTACTCATGTCTGTAGCCAGGCTGGTCATGGCTCACATCAACACCATCATCCCAGAAACACTAGATCCACTCCAATTTGCAAACCGCCACAACAGATCCACAGATGATGCAATCTCTATTGCACTCAACAATGCCCTTTCCCACTTGGACAAGAGGAACACCTACGTGAGAATGCTGTTCATTGACTACAGCTCAGCGTTCAACATCGTAGTGCCCTCAAAGCTAATCACTAAGCTAAGGACCCTGGGACTAAACACCTCCCTCTGCAACTGGATCTTGGACTTCCTGATTGGCCGTACTCCAGGTGGTAAGGGTAGGCAACAACACATCTGCCTCTCTGATACTCAACACGGGGTCCCTCAGGGGTACGTGCCTAGTCCGCTCCTGTACTCCCTGTTCACCCATGACCGCGTGACCAAGCACGACTCCAACACCATCATTAGCTTTGCAGACGACACAACAGTGTCTGATGCCTGATACCAATAAAATTGAGACAGCCTATAGGGAGGTGTTCAGAGACCTGGCAGGGTGGTGCCAGGACAACAACCTTTCACTCAAAAGTGATCAAGACAAAGGAGATGATCGTGGACTACAGGAAATGGAGGTCCGAGCATGCCCCCATTCTCATCGATTGGGCTGTAGTGGAGCAGGTTGAGAGCTTCAAACCCTCCTCTAACCCGGATGACGCTGGGCCAATTGTGCGCCGCCCAATAGGTCTCCCAGTCACGGCCGGCTGCGACAGAACCTGGACTTGAAGCAGGATCTCTAGTAGCACAGCAAGCACTGTGATGCAGTGCCTTAGACCACTCGGGAGGCCTCCAAAAGTCTTATTAACAGCTTCTACCGCCATGACATTGCTGAACAGCTGATCAAATGGCTACCCAGACTATTTGCATTGACCCCTACATGTACATATATAACCTCAATTACCTCGACTAACCTGTAGCCCCGCACATTGACTCGGTACAGGTACCCCTGTATATAGCCACGTTATTGTTATTTTATTGTTGTTATTATTTAGTTGTTTACTTTAGTTTATTTAGTAAATATTTTGTTTTAACTCAAATTTTTCTTGAAACAGCATTGTTGGTTAAGGGCTTATAAGTAAGCATTTCACAGTAATGTTTACACCTGTTGTATTCAGCACGTGAAAAAATAACATTTGATTTGATTTGATTAGATGTTAAGTATTAAGTATTATGTATGTCATGTGTACAGTCAGCTACAAAAGTATTGGGACAGTGTCATTTATTTAACTTTTTCATCTCTGTACTCAATCACTTTGGATTTAAAATGATACAATGACATTGAGGTTAATGTGCAGACTATCAACTTTCATTTCAGGGTATTTTCATCCATATCGGGTGAACCGGTTAGATATTACAGCACCTTTTGTACATTGTCCCCCCATTTTAGGGGACCAACATTATTGGGACAAATTCACTTATATGTGTATTAAAGTGCAAAAAGGTTTAGTATTTGGTCCAACATTCATAGCAATGACTACATCAGGCTTGTGACTATTCTGTCTGTGTTTCAGATTATTTTGTGCCCAATGAATGGTAAATAATGTATTGTGTTATTTTGCAGTAACTTTTATTGTAATTAAGAATAGAATATATTTCTAAATTCATTATTGTGGATTCTACCAAGATTATGGTCCTGGATGAATTGTGAAACATTATGAGTGAGAAATATCATATATCACCCATAACTTCCTCTGTCATTGCCAAGGTGAGAGGTTAGCATGTCCTGGGGGTGTGATATTTGTGCTCTGTGAACAAAAGAGAAGAGAAGTCGTTGATAAGGTCAATCATGAATCAATCAGGTTTAATACAAGTTGCAACAGGGAGACAACATCCAGCATAGAAGCAGAGACAATGTCTGATTGGCCTCTTGGAGACAGACCCTTTATATCCTAATCAGACCAACAATTGTTCTGTAAACACCATCCTCTTGAGACAGATCCTTTATATCCTAATCAGACAACAAATGTTCTGTAAACACCATCCTCTTGAAGACAGATCCTTTATATCCTAATCAGAACAACAAATGTTCTGTAAACACCAGCCTGAGAGGCTTGTAGGAGGTCAAAACCAAAGGCAGTGGCTTTGTTAACTACTACAGAATCAGTATTTCACAGAATACAATAACAATCAGCGTGTCCTCGGTCCTTGTACTTCCAGTCTGTCATCAATCACAATCAACAGTTATGAATTGAATCCGTAACATACAGCATTGCGTCTAGTGACCATCAACCCAAGTGTTACAAACAGCACACTGGAAATCATGTTACAGAAAGGTCAAATATATAAATATGCTGAACATTATATGAATCACTCTAAACTGAATCTGAACTTAACTCATCTTAAA